>NW_026992277.1:0-229719 GCF_028769735.1 Zonotrichia leucophrys gambelii
AGTCCTGTGGCTTCATGGCGCCCCAGAAATAATTGAGTCAAACAATTAGACTCATTTCAAAAACAACCTCATAGACACCTGGGCCAGAGAGCACGTTATTGAGTAGGTGTGTCATATTCCCTATCATGCATCAGCCTCCAGGAAATTTCAACAGCAGAATGAACTATCAAAAACCACACTGAAAGCAATGGGTGGTGGGACCTTCAAACACTGGGATCTGCATTTGGCCAAGGCCACCTGGTTAGTTAACATCCGAGGTTCTACCAATCAAGGTGTCCCTGCTCAGTCAGGACCCTTATGTACCACAGAGAAAAAGTCCTTGTGGTGCAAATGAGAAATAAGAAAGACAGATTGGATTAGCCCTGCCTCAGGCAAAGACAAACTTATCGGTGGGACTGTTTTTGCTTAAGGATCTGGTTGCACTTGGTGGGTAATGCAGAGGAATGGGGAAGCACAATCCCTCAAGGGGATTTGATTTTTTGGTTAGAACTGTCTGTAATGTTGAATTATATATGTAATATTGGTTGTTGAATGACGCTCCCATTATATATCATAAATACTCTGGCCAATGAATTTGGACTACTCAAGTTACACTAGTCATGGACTAAAATTAACAAAATTCTTGGAGGAACTGTCATTGAGCACTTAAATAATAACTGTGTTTGTATATAGTTATTTGTATGTGTATGTGTATACATTTTAAAGCTATAAAATCTGGGCATGAGTTGCATGGTATAGAAAAAGGGGTGACATTGTCTTGGGTACAGAGACAAGGGGGTGGAGCTTTCAGTGCTGTTTATTCAATATTCAATACCATTTTGCATCATAACCATGGGCATGTGTTGGGTTTTGACACTGGCTAGAAGCTAGAAGCCAGGCACCGACAAAAAACCATTCACTCATTCTCCTCTGCTATAGTTGAGCAGAGGAGGGGGAAAGAACAATCAAAGGGGCTCATGAGTTGATGTAAGGATTGGGAAGAAACACTCTAAGGGCAAAACTGGCTCAAAATTTGAAATCTTTAAAGAAAAATTTATTAACAGAATTAAAAGAGGAAAATGTGAACTAAAATAAACTTTTAGAACACCTTTCCCCTCCTCTCCAGCCCTTCTTTCCTTTCTACTGACAATGAAAGGAGACAAAACATGGGGTTTTTAGTCAGTTTGTCACTTCTAAAAAATCTTTTTTCAGTTTGCTTAGGGAGAGGAGTCTCTTTTCCTATGCTGTGGGGTCTTTTCCATGGGAGACAGTTTGCTGCGAACTTTTCCAGCATGGTTCTAATTTTCACAAGTAGCAGTCCCGCCTGACCTGCTGCAATGAGAGTCCCTTCCACAGGCAAACAGTCTTCCCACAACTGTTTTCAGGAGTCATTAGTTCATGGGGTGTAGTCTTTTAAGGATGAGCTGTTCTAGTCTGGAAGCTAGGGTCCTCTTTATCTCAGAAAGCAAGGGTCTTCTCTCCCTGTTCAAGTTTCTCACCATATTACAGCTTTTCAGCATCCATTCCCTCCAGTGTGAGCACTCTTTTTCACAGGCTGCACGTGAACTCTGCATCCCCCCCATACACTTCATGAATTACAGGGAAACTGTTGTGTTATAGTCCTCACCACAGCTTGCAGAAGGATTTCATCTCCAATGCCCAGAGCACCTCCTCCTCTGTCTCCCTCCTTTGCACCAACCTTAGTGTCATCATGTTGCTCTCCTCACCTGTCTTCACCTTTTCTTTGACTCAGTGTTTTGCGGAGAAAAGAAGAAACCTCACAACTTTATAAAAGTTGTAAAGCTGGGTATGTTTATTTACGGCGCCGGACGCATACGGAAAATTCTCCTCAAAAGGCATGCGTACCCCTGAGGATCTCAGACCTCCTTTTATCCCCCTTCCAAATGCATATGCATACAGTTTCACAATAGGTTCATACATATTCATTCTGCGTGACATTTATCGCCAGTTCTTTATCAAAGGAATTCCTAGGTCGGGGGCAAATTGACCTCGTGGTCTTTTCTGTTTTTCTTTCTCTGTCTCCTTGCTGTCTCGGCATGCTAGTTTTTCCTTCAGCTTTGGCCTCACAGACTTTTCACCTCTGCTAGACACTTCACCTAATTCAGAATGGATTTCTACTCTGTCTCATCAGGAGAGAATTGGTGTTTGTAGGTTCGTTTGTTCTCAAGTTCTATCAATTGAAAAGTTTTTATAGAATTCTGCAGTGCTGAAAGGTTGATCCCATCTGGGCTCTGTGTTGGGGAGCTACTTGCCATGCCCTTCGCTGCTGGCTATGTAGTCCCTGCCAGAACCGAGCAGGTGGTGTCAGCTGCCATTTAGGGCTTCTGTTCATGCAGGGCATCGAGAAGGAGAAGCTATTGTCACTGCCCCTGCTCTTCTGTCCACAGCACAGCTGGTTAAAAGTAGCTAAGCAAGTAAAGTTCATTGCGAGCCATGCTGTGCCACCCCAACTGCACCACCCCAGCTGTGCCACCACTCCCAGCTCTGAGATGACTGTGTGCCTGCTCCTGGCCCTGGCCACCCCCAGTGCCAGCCACAAGGCTGCTCTCAGTGCTAGGAGGGCACCGGCACCTACCCACCCCTCTGAGGAAGAAAGAGAGCTTCCCAGGGCTTTTTTCTTTCTTAAATATGCTATCACAGAGGCATTCCCAACTTCTCTAATTGGGTCAGCCAATATGTCCATCATCAGCGCCTTCAGGGCTTGGCTCTGCTGGGCATAGTAGAAGTTTCTAGGAGTTTGTCTCTCAGAGGCAGCTTCTGTGGCTTCCTCCACCTCCACTAAAAGCCAGGTTGTGTTAAACTAACACAGCGTGCTTTTGGCAGGGGAAATGCCATGGCCAGAAATGGAAAGGGGGCCATTTTTGTTTGGCTCACTCCAGCTAAAGGACCTGCAGATCCCAGCACCCCATGCCCCACCATTTCCCCTATTTCCCATCCCTCCAGGATGTTTTTGCAGAACAAGGGGCTGAGGAGAGACATCGGCGCCACTCTGGGGGATGGTGCTGAAATGACAGCTCTGTTATGCAGCTGAGACCAGTGGAGCCAGGGCTGCACAGTTTCAGTTCACCATGGGACCAGTTCTTCCCCCTGCTTCAGGGTAGCAAAGTGACCTGGAGCAAGGGCACTGATTTCAACTGAGTCCGGCCAAGCCAAGAGGGAGTCCAGCTGAGACAAAAAGGAGCCCAGTGAGGTGGTAAGAAGAGGCAGTAAGGTTGCAGAACCAACCTCCTCACACACCCCCAGTGGTAGTGGCAGTGCAGGAACCTGGTGTCAAAGTGAACTCAGCAGGGAGAGATACTCACTGCCACCGCCACTGCCACTGCTGCAGTGCCAGAGCAGGAAACCCTCCACTGCAAATCTGGAGCTGTTCCAGGCAGCACCAGCACCTCCCATCCCCCATTGGAATTGCTCTGTAAGTCCCTGCCATCTTTTCTTTGTTCCAGAGAGGCCACATGATATTGTTGACTTTTTCTGAGTGTGGAAATGAAACTGGAGATAATTTTAGTAAGGAGATAATATAAGAGCAGGTCTTTATTTGAAGGCCTTCAGGGGCAGTTATGAAAAGATGTGCACAAAAGCCCACCTCCACAGGGGTGAGTACATTTTTATAGGTTTTAGGAAATTAGCATAATTGATAAAAAGCAACAGTTAGGAGGACAAGTGGTGATGCAATTTCCCCCCAGATCAAGCCCCTTCTCTGGAGTCCCTCGTCTTCACCACTAGCTGTACTTAGACCATGAAAATGTATCTTGAAGAGTTGTTCTCAACCCTGATTCCCAGGAAGAACCAAGAAAGCATAGGGGCCTTTTACCCCTGGGGCTTGGAGCTCTGGAATTTGTTTTGTCTTTCTGCCTAGGGAAAGGTCATGGAAAAATACTGGGAAAACTAGCCATTAATACAATAGACTACAGAGCTACAAATATATGTGCAAAGAATACCAAAAACGTATAAAAGAAGAAAAGGCAAACCCCAAAACATCATCAACACCTTGCTTTTGTTGGTTAAACCACTCTTGTACAATTTTCTTTTTTATTGTTTTGTTTATTGCTATTTTATTTAATAAAAATGTGTCTCTAACCTTTTTTAACCTCTTGTAGTTTCATTTTTTGGTATTTTTCTTCCCTCCACTGTCATGAGGGAGGGAAGGGGGAAAGGGCTCACTCAATCTTAAACTTTTCATCACTGTAAAACCGTTACATCCTCTCATTTTGAAGACATGCCTACTCAAGCTAGATATGCATAATATATTCACCTCCTCTCAAATTTCCTGCTTCACTACTGATTCTTCCCTTGTGTAATACAGATGAGTGAGTGGTTCCCAAGGAGTAGGTAGTGTCATCTGCTTCAAGACTGCCCATTATTCCCCAGGTTACTGCTAAAGAGACAGTAGAAGTAATTGTCTTTTTTTGTTCCCTAAAACAACATTTTTAAAAATAAAAATTCTCTTTTTCAATTTAAATCTTATTTTTAATTGATTTTTAAAATAATGTATTTACTGTAAAAGAAATAATTTGGTCTGGTTTGTGTTTTCTATGCAACTATTATTTAATATGTCCAAACAAAGCTTCACTAATTGGGGTTAAGAACCTTCTTAGTGTTTAGAGAGGACAGACTGAGGAACTGGATATCATTGAGGAACTGTAATTAAAAAAACACTGCTGTATATGGGACTTGAGAAAAACAGAAGGTTTTCTTACAAGTCTTTGCAATAATGTTAGAGCAGATGTGTGAAGCAGCATGGCCAGAAACTGATGGGTTTATTGTTCTTTATTTCATTGACTGGCTTCCCCTATCTAAAAAAAAAAAAAAAAATTCCTCAGTGTGTGATGTTTATGTCCAGCCTACAGGCTTTATTTTTCACAGTATCATTGAGTTTGATTTATTTGCATTAGATGGTCTTGTTTCTTTATTTTACAGGAGTTTAGGCAGTCTAACTCAGCATTGTCATAAAAGAACAGCTGGAAATCCTAATTACATTGAATGCTCTTGATGCAACAATCAGACTTGGTTCACATTTGTGTGATAACACTATCACTGGAGCTACTGAGACTGGAGAAATCCAGCGGTCATCTTGTATTGGGTGATAAACAGAAAGTTGGATAACTTAATCTAAAAAGATTTTCCATTTGCAGTGTTTCAGTCTTTTTTTTTTTTTTTGTTCACTTGGGAAATTCCTTTTTCAGCTGATTTCTGAGTTATGTAAGTTGTTAAACATTGGCTGTATTTGCATTTTCCCCATCTATAGGTCATTTGGATCCAGACTTCCTTGCAGGTGACAAAATATCTTTAAGTAATGCCCAGATCAATAAAGAAATTAATATCGCCTCTTCTGATAGTGAAGTAGAGATTGTTGGAGTTCAGGAACATGCCAGGTATGAATTAGTTTTTCTTGTTCTAATATTTATTTCATTTTATCAGAATATCTGTATTGCCAAAATTAATAAAGAAAAAAAATGCTGACTTCCACTGCTTTAGTTATCCATCCATAACTGATGTCCAAAAGGTAGCAAATCACAGAATCACAGAATCACAGAAATTCTAGGCTGGAAGAGACCTGTAAGATCATCGAGTCCAACCCATGTTCTAACCCCTCAACTAGATCATGGCACCAAATGTTGCACTTGTTTTTTCTGTTCCACTGGTCATGGTGATATCAGAATTTATTTTTCTTTAGAACACTACCAACTTGATAAGTATTCATATTAAGCTTGTGATTTGATATCAAACATTAACAGGCTAAAGATATGTACTATTAAAGTACCAAATATTGAGATACCAAATGTATAGACATCAGGACTTCAGATTTTAAAGGCATAGTGTGAATATGCAAATAATGAAACTAAAATATTTATATAGGTTCTTGTTTCCTTTCAAAATATTAGCTTTAAGCATTTAATCAGCTTCCACTTTAATTAATCAGTAGTTGTAAAAATGCTAATAACTTTTCAATAGCTTATATTTTAAGATAACCCCTTTAGATTGAAAATCATATGTTCATGATTCTTGGTTTTATTTCAGGATACAAGAGAGTTCAAATCCCCAAAGTAAAGGAGGGTGCAAAAACCAGAGGTTTCAAGCTCAGATAGAAAGCTGTCCAGCTGTGCTTCAGGTGTTATTCTTACTAGGCATTTTTTTAATGTTACTCTTCATCTTTAATCTATGATCTTCCTTTGCCTTAAGATATCACAAAGCAGTTGAACAAGACTGGCATTTGCATATAGTATGGAGTGTCAATTTGGTGGAATAAAAGCAAGTTAAAACACTATATGGACAAGGTCTCTCTAAAACTAGTCTGCTGCCTGGTGGATGTGGTGGATGCTTGGAGTCAGAAAAGGCATGTGAGGGACAAAGCAGAGCTCTTCTTTGTTGTCCCTTCACCACATCTTTCTTGGTGAAAGGAAGAAGGAAGGTGTGTAGGACTTAGTTTCCCAGGCAGGAAGCTGTCTTTGCTTTTAGAATAATGAAAGTCCTTGAGTGGCTAACTCTTTTGGAAGATACTAATTCCTTAGGAAGTAGCTGTCCTGACTGTTTATCCAGCAGCCCAGGGCTTGGAGTATCTTTGTGCCAATAATAAGCAGTGTGGACTTGTCCTCCAATACTAGTTTGTGTAAATCTGTCTAGCACTATGCATGCACAACCCTTCTGTTTGAGGTCCCCTATTCAAAAACTTTTCATGCCGCTTCCCTCAATAATATTTACTGTTTACAAGAAGGGAAATGTGAAGTAAATGCAGAACTGCCATTTAAAATCAGTTTTAGTAGATATGGACTGAAATAATTTCAACAAAGGCAGACTTAAAGCACACTTCTGTGCTTTCCTTTGTTCATGTAACCATCTATCATCTCCCACAGACTAGTTTTTACTGCCTCTGTTAAATACTCATGTGCTTCAGTTGTTCAAATCCTATTTAGAATTGTATTTCTCTTGCAGGTCTAGGCTTGCAGTTATGAAATATTGGTGGGCTTCTTTCAGGGTTGTCTTTTTGGAAAAGGTTTAGGTTTTTGATCAGTATTTTTACATGCTTAGCATGGTGTTTGGATTCTGTTCTCTTGCTCACACTGTTTTTTATCATGCTCCATATTCCATGTCATTATTGGACTGGTGTGAGTCATGACACCCTGTAGTTTATCCATCATTTGTAGTTTTTCAGATTATTAACGTATTGGTGCAGTTTTTCATCATTAGAATATTACTTGGCATCTACTTAAGACACAAAGACTATTTTTTTTAGTTTGTTTAATTTTTTTCCAGTTATGCTTAAAAATATTTCTTCTTAAAAGAAAGAAATCAGATACATTTGTTAGAGTTCCGGTCTCTTATTGCTAATTCTTTGTAGATACATACTTTAAGTATGTATTTTTAACACCGAAGAAGTAATGAAAAAGTCATTTTAAACATCGAAACATCACATCCAAAAGTAAATAGTATATCTGAGAAGGCAATGAGACATTTATATTCAGAGAAGTTACAGCTCAGAGAATGAGATTTTTCATTCTATTTAATGAAATTATAACAAGAACCAAGAGAGATGAGCATAACCTAAGTAGTGCTGGAGAAAATTAATTGCATTACCTCAAAAAAAAAAAAATTTAAAAATGCCTAGTATATTTGAGCAACGCATAAAATTTAGGTTCCTGAAATACAGTACATGCACATTCACAAAAAAATGGGAAAAGCTTACCCCAGCAGCCAAAACGCCTCCTACTTATGTGTGCAGCCACCATCAGTGCTTATAAGAGGCAAACCAATTTTTGGAGCACCAGACAGCAAGTTTTCCTAGTGTTTGTTTAAGACTTACAGGTGGAAATTATCATCTTAAATGCTCCAGTAAATTCTTGTCATCACTTTATCATATAACAAAATTGGCCTTTCATTGTGTTGTGTTTTTTACTAATTATTATTATCTTGTACTTCAATCATAACATATCTACTATGAATTTAATAAGTAAAAATACTGTGCAAATAAGTAGACATGTACCTTGCTTCAGCAAGGCACTTGAGTGTGTGTTTATCTTTAGATACATTATTTAGTCTCATTGACTATAATCACTGAAAGATTCATTGTTTTGCTGAAGTTGGGCTGTACTGTTATCAGTGAGCATTTCTCAGCATTATTGTAATTTTAGTTAAGAAGACCAAAATAAATATCAGATGCAATGACTGTAATCATGGAATTGACAAGCTTTCTTTTTTAAATATTGTAATTAAAGTATCATTGCCTCCTTATTTTAACATGGGTTTGACTTCATATAGAAAGATAGCTTTTCTTTGTCACATTCAACCTCACTTAAAATTTTTCTCTTTTTAAGTGCAGCAGGTAAAAGTGCTATCAAGAAACTATGCTTCTCAATAGTGCATGGTATTACACATAATAGGGCAGACTTCTTCAAGATCCTTGGAATCCGTGCACATATTTTGTAAGGAATATCACTTTATACCCACTGGCAGAATTCAGTTCTTAAAAATAATTTTATCACCACCACCAAGTTTAAATTTAGTCTCAGCTTTGTTTACTGGGTCTTTAAGATGTGATGGACTCTACAAATGGAAAATCCATGAGGACATTTTCGAGAGGGGCATGTTAACAAGATGCCTATGTGATAAAACACTGCAGCTAAGAATTTTGCTCCTGAATTCAATAGTAGCTTTATTCCTTTGTGTTTTTTGCCTTGCTACAGGTATGTGCATCCCAGGGGAGGTGTGATTCAGAGTGTGTCATCTTGGAAGCATGGCTCAAGCTCACAATATATTAACACTCAGCAAACACAATCATGGACAGCAGTGACTCCCCAACAGAACTGGTCTTCACCCCCAGAAGTAGTAGACCTCACTTTGGATGAGGATTCAAGACGCAAATATCTACTGTAATGCAGCGTCCCTTTGTTTCTGTCCCCACCCCTTCTCCCCTTTGTGGCATAGAAGTTCATGGTTAAAGCTTCAACTTTAGAAGCTCCCTTCTTGGCTTTAATAAATTCAAACTCATGATCTTTTTCATTCCCATAAGAATGTAGTATGATTTCAATATAATTTAAAATGGTTTTGCCTTTTCAAAGAAGGATTCCTCTCACAATTAAAACCTAATAGCACAAAATTTAAAACACATCTACAGTTTCTAACATGTGTATGTTAATCTGAAGAAATAACTGTGTGCAGACTTATGTCCACCCATTCTTTCTCACCTCCAATTTCAGAACATTTTTAATTTATCAGTATATTGAGTTGGTTAGTAGAAGCTAGTGTTTTGCTGTGTGAGCATCAGTGATTTTGAAAAATGCTGTGTCCTCACTGATTTCAGTGGAACTGAGGGGTATTTAATACTTCTGAAAATTGGGCCAAAAGTATTTTTACCCAAGCTGATTTGGATATTTTAGCAGCAGGAGGGACTGTCTTTAATGCAAATGCCCCATAACATATGCACTGAACAGCTTTTATTTTAAGCATTTTTATTTTCAATATAATTTATAGTTTACACTCTTCAGTTGTATTTTATCTGACTACTGTGTTTCACTGATCATTTATCATGTCTTGTTATGGTTTAAAATAGTAATAGTAGTGACTTAGTAGCAGATGATTATGGCAAAACGCAGGAAAAAGAAAAGTAATAAAAAAGCCCAGCATCCCTCTCTTTTTTAAATAGAGCTGAATTTTTTTTCCTAAATGAGTCTTGCCTGGAGTAGAAGGAGAGAAATGAAACATTTTGCTTACAGTCCTCATTTCTACTGTTGCTTATTTGCATCATTCACCATCTCAAAAAAAACCCAACCCCAAACAAGTTCCAAAATCCTAGTCTGGCAAAGCACTTTAGCAGCTGTGTAACATTCAGCAAGGACAGTTTGCTGAAACTAGATGGACCATTCAAGTGCTTAATACTCTGTCCTAAAAGGTGTTGTAGGATAAGAACTTAAGGTTGTGATTTTTAAAATTATTATTATTATTATTATTATTTTAAATAGATCTGGATTATTTTCCTGGCTTTAGGTCATGTCTCTTGCACTAATTTTGGAATTGTTTTTTTCAGATATGATTCAGGAAACACTTTCTACCAGAATATTTACTAAAATCAGCAAAACTACTTACTTTAGCAGGCTGTAGTTTCTGTAGTGTATATGGAAATTCTTGCCACTCACCTGTCATTTTGAGCCTTTCTCAAGGCAAAAACCAAAGATTAGACTTTACAAGATTATATTCACTTTAAATGTCTATTGTGCAATTAAAACATTTCTTTGTATTCCTGTTGCTTCTAGTGGGAATTTTGTACCGCTCTGTCATCAGATTTTCTGCCATTTGAGGCTGAACAGTCAGTAATGAGGACATGGGAAGTTCTGTTTTCTTTTTGTGTTGGCTGGTTTATAAATTTTATTTGGCTTCCAATAATTTTATCTGCAGGTAAAAACAAAAACAAAAACAAAGAAACCAGCTCAGACTGCACTTTAAAGAACAATTAGATAAGGGATTGATATTCCAATTTCAAGCTTTCTAAAACATTGAATATAAGTATATTACATGGCCAGAAAAATGTATGTGGTGCTTCTAGTGACTGATTTCTCTCTCTGGGGGAAGGAAAGAGGTAGGGAGGGGAGTGTGGATGGAGCCCATTCACACTGCAGTAGGGAAAAGCCCCATGCTATTTGGGCACTATAATCAGTAGTGGCTGTCAATCTTTTCTCCTTGCATTTTAATCACACAACTCAGCCATTATTTTAGTGAGCTAGTGTTGAAGTGAAGGGAGACGACCCACCTTTGTGTTGGTCAGCATCGACTCCGTTTATTGACTCAATCAGTCACTTTTTATAACAGTGTTAATTCACTTCATGCATATTTAAAATCTGAGCTCCCGATAGGCTGTAGAGAAAACTTCAGCTCCTCCTTTTGTTTACAATACCTGAAGTTTTTTTATTGAAACCAAGATCAGTGTTCTCACCATGATATAAAAAGTTCTCAAAACCTTTATATCTGTTCCCAGAACGGCCATCTGTTCCCAGAGCAGCCAAGGACAGGATATCTGCCTGTTTTTGAGAGAATGGTCTGAGAATCTTGTTGTTTATATAAAAGGTGGCTGAGAACCTTAATTATTTACAGAATCAAGCCTGGGAAAGGCTGCTTTTTCTCTTAGCTGAATACCTTCATGGCCTCTTTCTTTAAGCCATGCTTGAACCAGGCTCTCCCCAAGCTAGCACACATTTTGCAACAGTAACTTAAACAGTGACATACTGTGGCTGCTTTTTCCTGTTCCACAAAGTCTTTTGAACATCAGTTGTGAAGAAAGTTGCAGAAATCCATTCGTAGTCCTTCTATTAAAATTGCAAGCTAACGCTCTTGTTTTTCACTTTGTATATGATGTGAGTTCCATGTATATATAAAAACAACTGCGTCCTAACCAAGCTTACTCCAATTGTGCACTGTGTTTGTTTAAACAATTTATGTATTGTAGTCTGATGCAAGTTTTCTTTTATTTAAAACATGAAACACTACATTTTTTTTCTTATTCTTAACAAATTTGAAAGGGTGATGAGTAATCTGAAAAGTGCAATCACTGAATAGCTAGGAAGTTGTTTGGTTTTCTTTTTTTTTTTTTTCCTTTTTTTTTTCTTTTAATAAGAGCAAAAGGTGCCTGTGTGATTTTGCTCTTCTCATCAGGAAACAGAAATGATAGCCATTGTATGGCTAAGAACCAATGCACTTGGGCCTGATCCAAAACCCATTGGAGTTGATGGGGGACTTTCCATGAACTTATGAACTTTAGTATGCATTGCCTCAAGCCCTTCAGGGTTTAGCAGTTCCTGAATTGCTGGAGTGTGAACTTGGAATCTTCTTTAGTGAAAACAACGCATTGCTTAGAATATAAATATTTAAAACGTGGAACACTAGTTAAAAATTCTAAATTGTTCTCAACAGTCATTATTTAGTTCTCATTTTCCATCTAGTATTTAATAGTCTTTGAAGAAAAAATAATCATAAAACAGAGTGGTATATATATTTTTTTTTTTTGTGCAAGATAAGACCTGTTTTTTGAATCAAGTCCGTAGCATAAAGGTTAAACTATTTAAAGACAAAATAAAATGGTGTATTATTTAAATAATAGAAATTTGTTTGGGATTTCTTTCCACTTGCATCAATCTGCTTTGTCACATCACCAAACTAAAGCCCTAAGGTCTGGGTTACAACTGTCCAAATTACCACTTTTCCCCACTCTAATGTGTTTAATTTTGCACATTTAGAATGTAAAAGTGATTTCCTGACTGCAAAAGCTTGCTTTTATCTGTCAGACTAGGGCAGGACAATCACTTCTCCCTGTAACACTGGTGAGGGATGTCAGGGGATGTCCAGGTACCAGTAACAAGCAGCTGTTGCCCATCATAGAACCATACAATGATTTGGGTTGAAAAAGGCCTTAAAGACAGTTGGCAGGGACACCTTCCACTAGATCAGGTGGCTTCATGCCCCATCCAACCTGGCCTTGAACAGTGCCAGGAATTAAGCAGACACAGCTTCTCTGGGCAACCTCTGCCAGTGCCTCACCACCCTCACAGTAAAGAATTTCTTTCTAATATCTAATATAAACCTGCCCTTTGTCAGTTTGAAGCTATTCCCCCTTGTCCTATCCCTCCATACTCTTGTCCAAAGTCTCTCTCCAGCTCTCTTGTAGTCCCTTTAGGTACTGGAAAGTGCTTTAAGGTCCTCCCAGAGCCACCTTCTCCAGGCTTAACAACCCCAACTCTCTCAGCCTATCTCTATAGCAGAAGTGCTCCAGGCCTCTGAGAATCTTTGTGACCTGCTCTGGACTTGCACCAACAGGTCCGCATCCTCCTTATGTTGGGAGCTCATTGTGCTCTGAAGGATCCCTTCTAGGCATGTGGTTTCTGCACAGCCTCCATGTCCCCACACACAGCAGTCCTTAAGGTGTCTGAGCAACCTTCACACCAGTATTTCTCTGACTGCATCCCCTTGTCCCATTCTCCCAGCTTTCAATGAGCTCCCAGCTGGTCAATGAGACCAATGTCACACAGATTTTCTCACACAGACAGTGCTGACAAGCTCAGACCTACTGCCGTTCGAAATGGATGTGTAGACTAGCTATGAAGCTCTGGGCAGGTCCTTGCAGACCACAAGAGGTGGTGCTAGGCTGAACTGCATTTTGTTACCACTAAATTATACCAGGGAATTTACAGCCACAAGTAAAGAGAAGGATAGTAAGAATAACTGCTGTGCTAAACTTGGGGTCCCACTGCCTGCCAGTCTTCTCATAGGCAATATAGAAATAGCAATAATAATAACAACTCATTACATTTCCAGCTAAATAGGGAGTTTGCTTCAGTTCCGATGTTTGTATCCTGTGAGAAGGTTCTCAGTGGTGAGAGACATTTATCCATGTATTCTAAATATCAAGATGGCCAATGAGAGTGAATTGAGTTGGTTTTCAGCCCCACTGAGTTCTTGGCTTTTGTGAAGCTTGAAAATACAAATTCTGGGTCTGGTGGTGGTTGTGGAGGTAGACACCAGACTTGGATTTTATTTCATATTTATCACCAGTTGAGGGAAAACTGCTGTGCAGTTTGGTGCAAATGTGGGAAGAGGAGAACTGACACATCTCCTGAATTTTTTTTTTCCACCAGCAAGACATACTCATTGTCTTTAGACTTAAGGATACATTGAATGAAAATCTTCAAATTCCTTGTGCAGTACTTGGCACCTTGTGGCTCAGGCCACTTTTCTTTTATGTAGGAGCCACGTGGCTTTGGGGAAATTGTCATTTCAGGGGCAAAATAAAAACTGATAAAAACTACCCAAAGAGGTTAGATTTTGTATTGTTTTCTCCAGTGAATTTGTTGCAATGCAGATTAATTTTGTGGCTGAAAATTTAGTTTATCTGCCTTGAAATGGGGATTGAAAGCTTTTTATTAATTGAATTAGTTCCCCAGTTCCCTGGAGAATCTGTAAATGGTGTCCTTTGCTGAGTGCATCACCTCCATTTCCTGAAATACTACTTGGTTTTGCCTCTCCTTTTTAGGATCTCAATCTATGAATGTCAGCTGCTATGGCTTTCTCTCCAGAGTATCCCAGGGATGCAGTTTCCCTTCTGTATGTAAAGGAAAGGAGCAGCATGTCTGCAGAATGCAAACTTGTGATGGACAAACCCTGCATTACTTTTGTCATTTGGTGCAAAGAAGGTGAATGTCTTCCTTTTACTAAAACTGAACAGCAGATGAGGATCCAGCCTTCCCTGGTCAATATTTTGATACCAAGAACTATGTGAAAAGTAAATGAGTCCTTACAACTACTGATTCATAAATGCCCCTTGGAAGTTTTGTTCTTGGAACTCGTAGTGTCTTCTGGATTTGTAATTCAGTTTAAAATTAAAATTGAGTGACAGCTTCTGGGAAGGAAGCATTTTTCAGACAGTAAATCTCAGGGCAAAGCTGGAGTGGACAAGGGAAATCTGTCTGCAATTTTAATTTCAAATAATTTTCTACATTTATTATCTGCATTGGCAGCTTTGTGTGAATCCAGAGCAACCACATCAGAGCTGGGAAAAGAAACAAGTTGGCAAAAATTGGCAGAGAGACCTGAGGGATGAATTTTGGATCAAAGGGATGGATTTTGGATCAAAGAGTGATAGGTACAATTTGTGTCAGCCGGGAGGGAAAAGAGTACACTGAAATGGTGGGGTACACCCATGTACCACCACTCTGACAGTGAACTCGGACACCAAAAGCAGGGTTTGGCACCCAGCCCCTCCTTTGGGGTACTGGAGCCAGAAGAATGGAACAAATTGTGAATGGGATCAAAGAACAGGGTTGTGTTAGATCAAAAGTCTAGGAGCTAATCCTTTCCAATCCTTGGAAGGTATGAGAGAGTACTGGGGAAACCCAGGGAAAATTACCCTCAAACGGAGGGCCCCTGATGGAATTTATTGGATATGTGGCAAAAAGGCATACAGTGAGTTACCCTCTAGATGGAAAGGATCATGCTCGTTGGGTATGATTCATCCAGCTTTCTTCACTCTCCCAAGAGCAAAAAGTAACCTGCTAGGGGCTCCATTATACAAGACCCTGAGTGTCCCGTCTCGGCTGTTCTAATGGCCTGGTAAGGCTCTGGATGGCCTTGAGGCAGCCCGCGCTCCAAAGGACAAAAGGAGTCTTCAGGTTTTTCAGTTCTTCAGTGTTGTTTATTACTTCTTATCTACAATATTTTCTATTGGCCCAACAGAGGTCCGTCCAGCAAGCCAGCCATGAGCACACTGACTGCCCTCGGGGCGGTCGCTTATTTTTATACCAAAAACTACGTGTAAGATATTTACCTTTTCTCCCCAATACCTTTCACCCTTATTGACAAGTGCACATTCAGTAAGAACCAATCTCAAAGTGCCACCATCACCATCGAAGATGGATGACAAAAAGAAGAAGAAGAAGGACAGGACACGCCCTAATTCCTCCATCTTGTCTCCTAGAACCCCCCTGTACCGATATTCCAAAACCTGTGTTTTCACACTATAATTAATCTGTCCCTTCACCACTTATCCCCGTGTGATCCTCCCATCCTCATACAGGTGTTGCGTCCTGTGCAGGATCAAAGTCTAGCCACCAAACACTTCTGGCAATGTTCCAGGACTTCCGAGCCCCCCAAGGGTTGTCTCGGTGACTCTGCACATCAGGAATGATGTGCTGAGTTTCCACACCTGAGGAGAGAGAGAAGGAGCCTGAAAAAGATAATACCAGTGACAAGTGGTAAGCAGACCTGGGGGGAGGATGAGTGGCCAGCATTCCGAATAATCGATTATTATGGGCCGGCCACTTGGGTTCAGGATGGAAGCTACGGGTACAGGACTCCGATTTATCTACTGAACAGATTGATTAGGCTGCAAGCAGTGATGGAAGTCGTTTCAAATCACACCTCTGAGGCTCTGGATTTGCTAAGTCAGCAGCACACCCAGGTACGGGCTTTTGTGTACCAGAATCGGATAGCCTTGGACTATTTGCTAGCCAAAGAGGGAGGGGTGTGCGGGAAGTTCAATGAATCTGAATGTTGCATTGAGATCGATGATTATGGGGAAACCATAAGAGGTCTGGCAGCTGAGATCAAAAAGCTGGTCCATGTCCCCGTCCAGAAGTGGAACTTGATCTTACAATCGACCTGGTGGGACAAACTATTCTATGGGGCATGGTGGAACAAAGTAATGTTTCTTGAACTCTGTTCGGTAGCTGGGATCCTGCTCCTTCCCTATCTGATCCCCTGTTTCATCAGATTGATCCATTCAGTTGTCCAGGGAATGCAGATTGCTATAATTCCTGTGGAATCGGAGGGAGCTTCCGGAAACAACACATCCAAGATCATGCAACTAGGAGAAAGGAAGTTGTCCAGTAGTGCTGCTGAAGCACTGGCAAAATTTGAGAAACAAACATCTGTTAAAATGAATAATGTGGAGTATCAGCATCTCCCACCAGGAGATTATCGAATAGTGTGAAAGATACCTTATTGGTGGGAGTCCCTCACTGGTGATGGGTAGAAATAGAGAATTTAAAGGGTAGCATGAATTAAATTGGTGAAATAAATGGGGAGGGATTGTTATATGTAGTGTAGATAATTCATGCTATAAGAAATAGATATATGTTTGTATAAAATACTAGTAGAGTCTCAACTCTTGTTTGTGTATAAAATATTGGTGAAGGTTAAAACATAAGCTGGTGAAACCCCCCCCCTCTTGTAGCAGATAGGGTCAGGCGTTCAGAAGATCTCGCGATGTTACGGGAAGACAGGGCCCCTGTTCCCTTAGATAAGAAAATTAACATAGGAATGCAGCCCCCTAAACCACATGCCAGTAATTTTCCATTTACCCAGTAAGTTTCCATTCCCTACTAACCATAGATGGTAAAGACAGACCCCCTTTGACGTAGAGAGGCCCCTTAGACTATAAAACCGCACGAGAAGAGATAATAAAGGCCTTTGACCGTCTGCCACATTGGTGTCTGCATGCTCTTTGGCCCGAGCGACCCTGGAAAGAGTGGGTCGCCGTTCCGCCTCCTTAGAACCAGGCCGCCTGCCTTGTATCAGAAGGCAACATCTGGTGCCGAAAACCCAGGAAGCCGATCAGCGCCCGGGGAACGGGGACTCACCTGGACGGGAGATGGCGGCTGTAACGGCAGGACCGTCTGCAGCGGGAGGGACTCCTCCGGACCAACACGAAACATGGAATCCATTGCTAAGGTCGTAACAGAGATGCATGAACAGTGGGGGGTAGAATGTAAAATTAGGGATTTAATTCTTGCATTGCCGAGACTCATTAAGCTTGGGGCTGTAGAAAGCCCGGCGGACATCCTATATCCGGGGGTGTGGGACGGTTGCACAAAAGCCCTGGCCAAAGACACTATGTTGTCGGGTTCAGGGAAAGCCCTAAAATCCTGGGGCAAAGTTATCCAGGTTCTGCAAAAAGCTCGACAAGAGCAGGAAACCTGGAAAGCTGCACAAACCTGCTTGCTGCCCCCCCCGCAGCCCGGGGTAGGTGCGGCGACACAAACCGCGGAGATTCTTGACCCGAGCTGTGTCGCGGGGGAGGCGCGGTCGGCGGAAACCCCCCAGAGAGCGGACTCACCATCGGAGGGGGGAGGACACGCACGGGCGTTCTGGCGGGGACTCACGGAGGAGGCGCGGAACGCGGCCGACCCCGCTGGGACCAGCGGGGACTTACCTCCGCCATATGTGCTTGAAAATGGCGCCGAAGCACATGGCGAGGGCGGAAGTAAGGAGGCGGGGGGCGGAAATGCAGTCAGCGCGCTTCAGAACGCATGCGCGGGAGAGCGGGGAGAAGGGGCGGCCCCCAAGGTACAGCGTAAGACCAATCAAAGTGCTCTATTCAAATTAAGTCCTTATAGGTCAAGAACCTCCCCCAGCAGGAGGCATTCCGAAATGGCGAACGGGTCAACCTCCGCTTCCAATGGCGAGTATTACCACAAGGACTTGTCAATAGTCCTGTCATATGCCAAATCACCGTGGACAAAGCACTGATGCCAGTCGGGCACTCCCATCCCACCGCGACCATCATTCAGTACATGGACGACATCCTGGTAGCAGCTCCATCGGCAAGCGAAGTAGATCACCTGGTGTCCACAATCATGGAAACGCTTCAAGCCAACGGTTTCGAGATCGCGAGCGCAAAGATCAAGAGAGGGCCCTGCGTGACCTTCCTGGGAGTGGGGATCACAAGCTCCTACGTGACACCCCCCGAGGCGAAAGTCAGTCGAGACATCAAAACACTACACGACGTGCAACGCCTGGTGGGATCACTGCAGTGGCTTCGCAACATTGTCCTGATCCCTCCTGAGGTCATGGACCCCCTATATGACCTCCTGAAAGGAAAGCACCCCTGGGAACCCAAGGAGCTCACACCGCAAGCAACGAGCTCCCTCGACTTCATCGAAAGCCAGATGTCCACGGGCACACTCACCAGGTGGAACCCAGCCATGACACTGGACTTATACGTTCACTTCACACCGAGGGGGGGAGTGGGAGCACTGGCTCAAGGACCTTCTGAAAAGGCCCGACTGATTCAATGGGTGGTTCTCGGAAGACCTGCCCGTGCTTTCTCCCTGGGAATCGAATGCATCGCTAACCTCATCATGAAAGGCAGGAACCTCACTTTGAAACACCTTGGAATCGAGCCGACAAGCATCCACCTTCCGTTTCGCAAGCAACTGACCACGGAGTCAGCCACAATATTGGAGTACCTAGCCCTTGCTCTCACTGGCTTCGGAGGAGAAATCTCCTACTCCTCCAAACCACCCTGGACTAAGCTGCTGACCGTAGTCGACATGGACATGCCGCCAAAGGTCAAGGACCGACCGCAGCCAGGACCAACGGTCTTCACAGATGCTTCCTCCATGACTTCAACCACAACAGCAGTGTGGCAGGCAGGAGAGCAATGGCATTGCATCAAAGCATGTGACCCCACACTGTCAGTGCAACAGCTGGAGGCGACAGCAGTCGTCTTGGCGTGCGGACTCTTTCAAGAGGAGAACCTTAACATAGTAACGGACTCTATATTCGTGGCAAGGCTCTGCCTAGCCATGGCAGGACCAGGAGTGTCGACATCTGCAGCAGCCCTAATGCTGGAAGAAGCACTCTCCTCGCGACAGGGCGCTGTGTCAGTCATCCATGTCAACAGCCACGACTCAGTCAAAGGTTACTTCCAGATCGGCAACAACAAAGCGGACTCCGCAGCAAAAGGTGTATGGACGTTGCAGGAAGCTTGTCAGCTGCACGAGTCGCTCCACATCGGAGCCAAAGCACTGGCGAAGAGATGAGGGATCCCGACTGCAGACGCAAAACACGTGGTAGCCACTTGTCCTCATTGCCAGAAGTCACCCCTATGGACCTGTGGGGTCAACCCGAGAGGTCTCAAGCCTTCAGAGATCTGTCAATCGGACTTCACCTGGTGTGAACTGCTGAAGCCCCGAGCATGGCTTGCAGTGCCAGTGGACACTTAGAGCGGAACGATCATAGCAACACAGCACCCCAAAACAAACTCCAAGGCCACAATTCAGCACTGGCTGACAGCCATGGCTTGGCTTGGTGTCCCCAAGCAGATCAAAACGGACAACGGGTCCAATTTCACCTCCAAACCAGTACAGGAATTTGCCTCAAAATGGGGCATCTCATTAGTGCAAGGTATCCCATATAACAGTACCGGGCAGGCCATAGTAGAGAGAGCAAACCAGACCCTGAAAACCAAGCTAGAAGTATTGGCAAAGGCAGAGGGCTTTGCCAATGCCATTCCGTCAGGAGATCAGGGGCGTATGCTGGCAACCGATTTGCTAGCACTGAATCAGTTCCTCAGGGGAGACGAAACAAACAGTCCCGTTCAAAAGCACTGGGCCACCCGTGCGCTAGAGGAGGGCCCGCAGGTGGTAATTAGAAACAAGCTGGGCGAATGGGAACGGGGCTGGCGGCTGATGCTCACAGGGAGAGGGTACGCAGCTGTCAAAAAGGACGGCAAAGTCAGGTGGTGTCCACTTAAGTCAATTAAGCCCGACCTTCATAACAAGCAGGATGAGACTGACGAAAATTGCAAGTTTCTGTTTACAGGACATGCTCATAGGACATCCTCGTGACGCGTACATGCTCATCCCAGAGGAAAGTGACAGACCACCAAGCCGCCAGGCAGCGCCCGATAGACCCGCACGGGTGAGACCCAAGCATCAATGGTGTTTCTGTGTGATTTTGCTGTTGGGGCTTGTTGCCAGAGGACAAGCCAGCCCAGATCACTACCCCCATCGGCCTTTCAGGTGGGTCATACGTCACCTTAGTAGTGACAAGGTGCTCAGGGAAATCACCACACCGAACACTCCATCCTTCGTGCTCCGCATTACCGACCTGTTTCCAGGACAACCAAAGGTAGACCACAATTCCCCACACGCCACACACATGTACCTATCCTACTGGTGCCCAGCCTCAAACCCAGGAAAAAGCTACTGCAATCACCCAGGGTGGGGATATTGTGGGCACTGGGGCTGCGAAACCATTGTTACAGATGTCAGACCGTCGGGGCCTGGGTGGGATCCACAAGAGCCCGACAAATTCTTACAGTTCGCCTGGGCACCCAGCGGCTACAAAACACCCGTCTTCCTCCAGGGAAGCTTTTATCGCAATTGTCATAAAATCCCAAAAATTCGGAGATGCACTAGCTATAACATGAGGGTCTTGCAGCCACATCACCCCAGTTGGGCCATAGGCCGAACGTGGACAGTAGTCCTTCAAGGGTCAAAAGAAAGAGTGAATGTGCGAATTATCAGGCTCCAACCGTCGGCGTCCTGAGCGGTCGGACCAAACAAAGTGATTAAAAGCGTGCCGAAAGGGAGAAAGGCAACCTACCCTAAAACCTTACCCACAGGGGTCAGCAAAGTCCCAACCGGCCACGCGGAAGCCTTTCAGACAGACCGCGCAGCCAGGTCGGACTTAGACCCAATCCTTCGTATGTTAGAAGCTACATTTATATCCCCGAACGAATCCAACCCTAACCTAACCGAATCCTGCTGGCTTTGTTATGATGTCAAACCCCCCTTTTATGAAGGAATCGCTTTAAACACTCCCTTCAGTTACTCCACAGCCAATGCCCCTCACCAGTGCAGATGGGATAACCCCCGCAAAGGAATCACCCTGAGTCAAGTCACAGGCCTGGGCAGATGCTTTGGCAATGCAACCCTAGCTAGGCGGAGAGGCAACGTCTGCACCAAAGTTGTCAAGCCTAACAGGAAAAACAATAAGTGGGTAGTCCCATCCGCACCTGGGATGTGGGTTTGCCAGCGATCTGGAGTGAGTCCCTGTGTGTCCCTGGCCAAATTTGATGACTCTACCGACTTTTGTGTCCAAGTTCTGATTGTTCCTAGGGTCCTGTACCACTCAGACAAAGAAGTGAACCACCTTTTTGAGGAACCCAGCCTGCTCCACAAAAGAGAAATAATAACAGGCGTAACTATCGCCATGTTGCTCGGTTTAGGAGCAGCAGGAACGGCAACGGGTGTCTCAGCCCTAGCGACACAGCACCAAGGACTGTCCCAGCTGCAAATGACAATCGATGAGGACTTGCAAAGGATCGAGAAATCCATTTCCTTCCTAGAGAAGTCAGTCTCCTCTCTCTCGGAAGTGGTCTTGCAGAACAGGCGAGGTCTGGATTTCCTGTTCATGCAGCAAGGGGGCCTGTGCGCCGCCTTGAGAGTGGAGTGCTGCTTCTATGCAGACCACACAGGAGTTGTAAGAGACTCCATGGCAGAACTCAGAAACAGACTAGCTCAGAGGCAGAAGGACAGGGAAGCCCAACAGGGCTGGTTCGAGTCCTGGTTCAATCAATCACCATGGCTAACCACTGTAATTTCTACCCTAATAGGTCCATTGGCATTGCTGCTTCTAGCGGTTACCTTCGGACCATGCCTGCTGAACAAGCTGGTCTCATTTGTTCAGACCCGCCTGGGACGGGCCAACATCCTGTTCATCGGCCGGCGAATCCAACCAGGGAACACTGCCAGCCACAAGTCCTAAACTTGACTGGCGAAAACTTACTCAGGTTTACCAAACCCCCTTTCCCTTACCCAACTACAACCTTATACCTCATTTCAGTACCTATGTATATGACTACCTCATTCATTTGTGAAAAAGGGGGGGGGAGATGTAGCAGATAGGGTCAGGCGTTCGGAAGATCTTGCGATGTTAAGGGAAGACAGGGCCCCTGTTCCCTTAGATAAGAAAATTAACATAGGAATGCAGCCCCCTAAACCACATGCCAGTAATTTTCCATTTACCCAGTAAGTTTCCATTCCCTACTAACCATAGATGGTAAAGACAGACCCCCTTTGATGTAGAGAGGCCCCTTAGACTATAAAACCCCACGAGAAGAGATAATAAAGGCCTTTGACCATCTGCCACATTGGTGTCTGCATGCTCTTTGGCCTGAGCGACCCTGGAAAGAGTGGGTCGCAGTGCCGCCTCCTTAGAACCAGGCCGCCTGCCTTGTATCAGAAGGCAACACCCTCTCGTGTCCAGGAACAGAAGTTATTCATATTGTTACCAGTTCCTGGACAGAGTTAAGATAAAATCAAACCCTGTTCACACATGAACAGAGCAGCTCCAGCCACGGTGCCTGCGATTGTCTATACCAGGGCTAGGGCTATTCACATGTTAACCAGTTCTCGGACTGGCTCCAGACGGGCTCCCGGAGTGCGCTGGACCCATTATCAGATGCAAGAGACAGGCTGGGGTCGATTTACTCTACACCTGCAAAGATATCATCTGGAATTTCCTGGATGATGATGAACGGACATCTCAGGAAGCTCACAAGGTCTCGCACCTGGACCCGAGATGGCATCACCTATTACATGTGAATGGCTTTCCCCTGGAATACTCAGACATTTCGTCTGGGCTTTGGACACTTTCTTTGTCTAATTCTACACATGTATGGACCCAACTTTACATGCCAAGAAAGACAAAGAACTATGTGGTCATCTCTGCCTCAGGCTGAATAAACTGTATATAAACCAGCTGCTGGAAGCACTTGGGGTGAACTCCTGGGGACATGCTGCCACTTTGTCAGTGGACCCTAGTTCACCCAGTGCCTGTGTCCGGGGCAGACGCTGTCTTGGCTGTGGGTGATTTTTCGAAATTTTCTATTTTTGTTAATTGACTTAATAAATCTTTGTCAAATTTTTATAAATTTGGGTCCCGATTTGATCATTTATAACAGAGGGAAAAGAAGAAACTCCAACTAAATAGATAAACAAACTTAAGAGAAATAGGAAAATGGTACTAAGCAAGCAGAAGATCCGAAAATCTTTAAAGAGATGGGCACAGAGGAGGACTAGGGGGGTCATAGACTATATTCTGGTTTTTTTAGGGGACAAATACCATCTGGAGCCTGTGATAACTTTAAAAGTGGGTCTCCCAGAAGAATAATTGGAATTTGTAGTAGACACAGGGGCAGAGAGAACCTGCCTGGTAAATATTCCAAAAGGCTATAGTGTGAGCAAACATACAGTGAAAGTAACAGGGGCAAAAGGAGAAAGTTTTACAGTTCCGGTCATTAGAGATGTGATAATTGAGGGGGAAACTAAAATTTGGATGGGAGATGCCTTATTGGTCCCAGGGGCAGGTAGCAACTTATTGGGAAGAGACATACAAGTGCAATTAGGAAAAGGAGTTATACCAGAAAATGGGAAAAAGACAGCTAGAGTTTTAAAATTAGGCCAAGAGGATGAAGAAAAATCAACAAGGAAGTTTGGGCTCGGGAAGGAAATAGGGGAGGATTAAATATCCACCCCATAAGGGTTATGACTGAGAGAGAAGATTGTCCCATACGTGTACGTCAATATCCTATATCCTTAGAAGGAAGGGAAGGTTTGAAGCCAGTAATAGAAGGACTAATAAAGGATGGGACATTCAAACCTTGTATGTCTCTGTCCTGGGGTGACGTTATGATGCTTGTATATCCCCATTCATCTGTTCTGTGCCTTTAAGACCGGCACTGAAGAGTGGAAGTTTTGTTTGGGTTTCTCTTATCAGGGACACAGAGGAAAAGCGGTACACAGAGCTGTTTTTTCACTTCCAGCTTCAGCTTGCTGCTTTTGCTTGCTCTCTTTTTCTGCTCTTGCTTCTGCTCTGCTTTCTGCCTCTGCTTATTAGCTAGTTCTAGCTAAACAGTCCACATTGCTTCCTGGACTGTTTCTCCTCTCCTGTTCCTGTGACCATCTCGAACCTGCTCCGGACTGGGACCCGGGAACACCGAAGGTTCGGCTGCAGCGGCTGGCCCAGCGCCGGAGGGACTGAGAACAGAGCAACCACCCCCCACGAAAGAGACTTTCTGATTTTGTCATCTTTCTCAGAGCGGTGTCATCGGCTATTGTTCATTTTGTGTGCTGGGGGGTGCGGGGCCAGTCAAATAAACAGGTTCTTTCCACCTCTCTCCGAGGAATTTTTTTCCCGAACCGGTTGGGGGGAGGGGCCGTGTGGGTTTCGCTTTCTGGAGGGGCCCTCCTTTGCAGATTCTTTAACAAATTTGCCCTAAACCAGTACAGTCTCCTCATAATACCCCTATTCTCCCAGTAAAGAACCCCGATGGGAGTTATGGACTAGTACAAGATTTAAGGGAGGTTAATAAAAGAACTCAGACTTGCTACCCAGTGGTACCAAACCCTTATACTCTTCTAAGTAAAGTCCCACCCCAGCATCAGTGGTTTAGTGTGGTGGATCTTAAAGATGTTTTTTGGGCCTGCCCACTAGCCAAAGAGAACCAAGATATTTTTGCCTTCAAATGGGAGGATCCAAAAACTGGGACAAAGCAGCAATTAAGATGGACAAATTGACCACAGGGGTTTACGGAATCACCAAACTTATTTGGGCAAGCTTTAGAAACAATACTACAAGATTTCCCTACTCCTCCTGGAATACAAATTATCCAATATGTGGATGATCTTTTACTATCTGGGGAAGCTGAAGTGAGAGATGTTACTATACAACTTTTATATTTTCTTGGGGAAACTGTAATTTGTAGAACCAGAGGTAAAATATCTTAGACCCAATAAATAAAGATAGCTGGAAACTCAGCCATGAGAGAATTACAGGAATTTTATCCCTTCTCCCTCCCTCTTGAAAGAGGGAGATCAGAAAATTACTTGGATTATTGAAATATTATAGATTATGGATTGAGGGGTACACACAGGCAGTAAAATTTGTGTATGAAAATTTGACAGAGGGAAATTATATAAAACGACCAAGGAAGATATTGTTAAATTAGGAGTTGAAGTTAAAACTAGCCTAAGTACCAGCTTTAAGCTTACCCTTGTTAGAGAAATCCTTTATCATTTATACATAAATACAGAAAATGTAGTACCTCATAAAATTGTAATTCAGGAGCGAGGAAGAGTAAAAATCTAGTAGCATATATATATATATCACAAAGATGTTAGACCCAGTAAGCCACAGCTAGCCAGTATGTATTTAAGCTATAACAGCTACTGCAATCCTAGTAAAAGACAGTTGTAAGCTTACTTTTGGAAATAAACTAGTTGTGTACACCTTGTACTGTCTGAGGTGTGTTGAATCAAAGAAAAAAAAAAGTAAGTTGAGAAGAAAGAGACAAGTTGAAGTAGGGGAGTGGTTAGTAAACTCTGGGATGTTGGAATGTGGAGTGATGACATCTTGGTGCTAGAAGAGAGCGGAAGTGTGAATGCGGGTTGTTTTTTTTTTTTTTTTTTTGGATGAAAGGCAGGCAAGTGTCTTAACACATGGTTGTTAAGAGCCAAAATGGGGCCCAGAAAGGGTTTAGCAGAACGGGCCCTGCTTGAAGGGAAAAGAAGATAAGTTGACTATAGAAAGAAAAAGAATGTCAGGAGAACCTGAAGACGCCAAGTTTTGGGGTTGTCAAGGTTGGGAGGTGCCTGACCGCTCCTTACGAGCGGCAGGGTCTCGGGGACTGCGGCAGGGACCAATTCATGGAGGTGACCCGGCGGCGGTCCTAGGAGCAGATTACACAGGTTTGCCGGCCAGGAGCGGGCCGGCTCAGTGGCAGAACTGCCAGAGTGGCTCCCAGACTGCCGGGGTCCCGAGTCCAGGATGGTAGCGCCGGCCCCAGTAAGTGGGTCGAGAGAGAGAGAGAAAAAGAAAGAGAGAAAGAGAAACAAGAAGAGAGAGAGAGGGGGCAAAAGAGACCCAAGGCATGCCCCCAGGGTCCCCATGCCCATGGCTGCTCTCCCCTGCTCCAGCCCTGCAGCGAAGTGGCAGCAGCGGGGGAAGGGCGAAGAACAGCATTGACAGCAAGGCCGTGAAGAGAGGGGGAGGGGGCAAGCACCAAATGATAAAATCAAAGCAGAGATTGCTGACTCTCCAAACTTCACAAAGTAGTTTGTTTTTCTTAAGTAAGAAGTTTTTTGTTTTCTTTGCTGTTTAAACGAAGAAATTTTTTTCCTGAAGAATGGGTGTGTAAGACTTAAACAATTAAATGTTACCCAAAAAGTAAAAAGCAATAGATGTGATACATCTCGTGTTAAAATCGGCCTGGCCTTTCTTATTTAACTAACTGAAACTCACAGAAAGAAGAATTTGCCTCTGCAGCTATTAGCACAGATGGATATTACAAGAAGAGGCTACTGTGGAGAAAGCTTTTAGCTAAACTCAGAAAGTTTGGAAGAAAAGCAAATGGTAAAAGTTAATGCAGTATTGGTTTTTTTATTACTATGCTATTAGGAACTCCTTTCCAGGTACTACTGAAGCAACAGTATGAATCACGGAAAGAGGGTGAATTCATGCCAGCAGAATCAAAGGACTTGTAAAAAAATCTGAAGAATGGGCTATCACATTTAAACTGGGTGATACCGAACTGACTTTCCAATGGGGACTGAGTGGTAATAGTTTGGGAAAACCCCAATGATCCAAGAAATGTACAAAGAATAACACCTAATTAACAAATAAGGTAACGCTTGTATCACTGGTTTCGAGCACTGCCTGAATAAAACATCTCCTTGGGGAGGAATACTTCAGACAGAAGGGTCAAGACTGTTTTTGTATTCTGACCTCAGCCCATAAATTGTACAGGGAAGAAGGGGAATTACTATTTCCATCAGTACCATACTGTAAACTTTATTTGATTCATCCTGATATTGGACATGCTATCTGGATTGTAAGTAAATGCTTGAATTCTGGGAATAATTAGTATTGTAGTTCACAAAATTTATGCTCTTATTGCAAAAAGTGTTAAAGTAATAACTTTGTTTTGTGGATGGGAATTGTTAGTGCCTGGTGAATGGGAGACACCTGAGGAACAGTGGGAAACCGCAGTTAAAGGGTGTCATAAACAATTTGTCTGGAAATAAGTTAAGAGAAAGTGACAAGGAAATAGAGGGCAAGACCAGATTGGACTCTGTATTCGCCACCAAGAAGATCAAATGCACCTGCTGTGGGTTGCAACCTCACAGGCATGGGAGGTGGGAGTATAAGCCATACTGGACCTCTGTTATTCCTGTTTCTGGCACTCATTTGTTGTCTTTTCCCTTTCAGGACACCAGCAAGATCGTGACACAAATGCTATAGAAAGCATCACATAGAAAAAAAACAAAGTTCCTCTTTTATTAAACACACCTATTGAGACAGAGTAAAATTTTTCCAGAGTATAAATCCATTTTGATTTAGGTGAAATGTACATCTTTGAGTTAAGTCTGTAATTTGAAAACATAGCTGTTTAGTCTGACTGCCTGTTCTCGTAAAAAGCCTAGGCTCAGAGAAACTGCTTCAGTGAAGGACAGAGATAAGGGGGGGGAGACAGAGACACAGAGAAACTGCTATGGGAGCAGGTCAACCTGACCTAGGAATTCTTTTTGATAAAGAAGAACTAGGGACAAATGTCACGGGAACTTTGTAAAAATGAATATGTATGAACCTATTGTGAAATTGCATGCATATGTATTTGAGAGGGGGATAAAAAGGGATCTGGAGTTCCCAGAGGTATGCATGTCTTTTAAGGAGAGTAATCTCCGCATGCTTCCAGCACTGTAATAAACATACCGGCTTTACAACTTTCGCAAAGTTGTGGATTTTTGTTTTTCTCCGCAAAACACTAGGTCAACAGCCACTGTTATAACCCATCCTAATTAAGAACCTGCATGCAAAATGGAGAAAATTATTGGATTACAGGAAACGTAGGAAAAAGTGGTAATAGATTTGGAATTGAATGTCCAAAAGGAGAGAGATGGATTTGTTTTACATTTAATCTTAAAGATACGGTTCAAGATTCAGTTAAAAAAAAAAAACAAATAGTAAACAAAAAGGTAAAGCCAGTACAGCAATTTAACACTGTATTGACCCCAAATTATCTATTGAGTTGTATTACAAGACTCCAAGCAGTTATAGAAATGATAACGAATAAAGCCGCCCAGGCATTAGAGTTAATATCAAGTCAGCAAAGCCCAACAAAAACTGTAGTGAATCAGAATAGATTGGCTTTGGACTATTTATTGGCTAAAGAAGGGGGTGTTTGTGGAAAGTTTAATATATCAGATTGTTGAAAACTGATGACCACAGAAAAGTCATTCTAGGAAAAGCAAAAGAAATCAAAGAAAAAAATATATGTATAATAACCCAGGTACCAGTCCAAAAATTAGAAAACAATGTTAAAACCTAGCTAGTGGTGTAATGTATTAGAAGAAATTAAGATTTTTTTATTTTATGTGTTACAACTGTTTTCATATTTCTTCCTTCTGTAATCTCCTGTTTTATTTTGCCAGCATAGTCCAGAAGATGCAAGTAGACAAGAAATATTTCTCAAGCCAAATGATTTACTATTACAGCGACCTGATGAGGGTCTCCTCAGGGTGATAGAGATGGACAAGAATCTCGGTTTATGATCAGAAGGCTGGATTTATTGATATATGATATATAATACATTATAACTATACTAAAAGGAACAAAGAGAGAAGTTGCAGAGGCTTGCTAAGCTAAGAATAGAATAGGAAAGAATGAATAACAAAGTTCTGTGTCCAGCAGAAAGCAAGGACAAACTCTCCCGTGACTGGTCAGCAAATCCAAACACTCACAGAAGACCAATCACAGATGCACCTGTTACATTCTACATCAGCAGATAATTATTGTTTACATTTTTCTTCTGGGGCCCCAGCTTCCCAGAAAGGACAAATCCTAAAAGAGAGGACTTTATGAAAAAATGTCTGTGACAATTTACAAAGAATAAGAGTGGGGATTGTGAAAAATGCATATTTTATGATTGGCTTTTCACAAATATTAAAATGAATATTATATGTGTTGTGTTAGAAATTAATGCTGTATTAATTTTCTTAAGTAGTGTGTTTAATATGGTTTTAGGTTATAAGAAATGTTAAAATAGAAACTATGCTATGTAGGATACTTTTTTTAAAGAAAGTACTCGCAGTAAGATAGCAGCCACAGGACACCTAAATCTTTCAGAGAAAAAGAATTTATTGTCCTCTTATCAGAAGAAACTAACTTCTTCCCGCCTCGAAGGCACTGTTAGGATTCAGAGGAAGAAGTTGACTATGACCAGAGAGAATCCTCTATTTTAATGGAATTTATGCATCATGTTTGAGGTGTATGAATATGCATTGGGGTATTGTTTTTAAGGGTTAATCCTTTGTTAACGTGCGTCCTTTGCCGGGCTTGTGCTGCCCAGAAAAAGGTACCCGGATGTCCAGAACTCTTTGTTTTTATTGTCTCATATTGTCCTAATTCAAATCGTTAAAATTATTATTACTCCAATTGTATGACCATTTTTATAGCCATTTTATTACTATTAAACTTTAAACTTTTAAAATTTTAAAAACAAGCTATTGGTATTTTTCACAATGTCTTTTGCACCTCTGCCATTGCAGTCCGCAGCAGCGGCGGTAGTGCTGCCAGCCATAGCCGTGCCATCTGCGGCTGGGCCCCTGGCAGCAGCCAGCCTCTGTGTGTCTAGGTTTGCAACCAGCCCTTCAGCCTTGCATTCCACGGCCAGCGCCTTGACTTCAGAGCCTTTGGCCCACCCACCACTCCCTGCTGCTTGCAGGCTGTCCTCCCCATCCCTGGATGGGGACAGCAACAGCGATAAATGCCAGTGGCCAGCCTCCTAGCAGTGGCAGGCCCTGGTGGTGGAATGCAGGCACTGACAGGCAGAATAATCATCCGTGCATAATTTCTGGACTTTGCCTCCCTGTGCGCCCCAAGAACTCTTGCAGCTTTTGTGACGCAGTTAGGATGTGAGTTTCAGAAGCTGGAGATGGGGATGTGTCAGACAGGGCAGGTAGGCCACAGTGTACAGTGGACACCACACTTGATCTGGGGGGAAAGGGGCCACAGATGTTGGTCAGACACCTTATCTGGCATCTGTGAGGGGGGCACAGGTGGTTTGGGAGGACCATGTTCTGACACAAGGCAAGGTTCAAGCTCTTCCCGTGTATAAACCTGTCCCAAATGGTAATGAGCCAATCTGTGTGTTACATCTCTTCCCCGATGACCTGAGGAGTCATGGGCCCACTGAGCTAGAAATAACTCACCTTTATGTTACCAGCCCAGATCTACCTGAGACACTTTATTCTTGGCAACTTGGTCAATCTGTCTGTTGTTGTGATGCTCCTTTTTAGCCCTACTCTTCGGTACGTGTACATCTACATGATGTACTTTCACAGTCAACTTCTCTACCCAGGCAGCGATCTCTTGCCACAATTCAGAAGTCGAGATGGGTTTTCCTCTGTGCTGCCAATTGGCCTTCTTCCATTGGTCCACCCATCCCCACAAGGTGCTTGCTATTATCCAGGAGTCAGTGTAGAAGTAGACTGTTGGCCATCTCTCTCTTTCAGCCATATATAAAGCCAGCTGGATGTCTTTCATCTCTGCAACCTGATGATCCACCTTGTCCCTCAATAGTTTCTGTGACTCATTGTGTGGGACTGTGTAGAGCAGCTTTCCATTTTTGATATATCCCTGCAATATGTCAGGACCCATCAGTGAAGAGAGCATATTGCTTTTCATTTTTGGGTAGCTGATTATATGCTGGGGCCTCCTTAGCACCTCTCACCTCGTCCTCCTCCTCTTCTGATGATAATCCAAAATTTTCTCCTTCAGGCCAGTTTGCAGTGATCTGTAAGATCCCAGGGCAATTAGGATTTCCTTTCTGAGCTTGCTGTGTGATCAGAGTGATCCACTTAATCCATGAAGCACCAGTGGCATGATGCGTGGAAGGGACTTTCCCTTTGAACATCCAGCCCAGCCCTGGCAGTCAGAGTGCCAGGAGGAACTGTGCTTCAGTGCCAATCACTTTTGAAGCATCTTGAAAACCTTCATCAGTTGCTAGGATCTCCTTCTCAGCTGGGGTGTAGCTGGCCTCAGATCCTCTGCACTCCTAAGTCCAGAATCCCAGGGGCTGTCCTTGAGTCTTCCCAAGTACTTTATGCCAGAGGATTCAGGAAGGACCATTCCCCCCAGCTGTGGAGTAAAGCATGTGCCTCACACCCTGTCCTGACTGGCCCAAGGGCTACTGCATGAACAATTTCCTGTTTAATTTGTTCAAAAGCTTGTTGCTCTTCAGGATCCCACTTGCAATCATTCTTATTCTGGGTCACATGATAGACAGGTCTGTTCTTACTGAAGTTCCAGCATGTCCAGCACAGCGGCACTCAGTGATGGTGTGACTTTGATCAGGCCACAATAGTCCACTGTCAGCCTCCACTCACCATTGTACTTATGCGCTGGCCATATAGAACTATTAAAGGGTGAATGAGTCTTGCTGACCAATCCCTGGCTCTCCAGTTCACAAATCATCTCATGGATGACAGACAGTCCAAGCTAGTGTGGTGTTGTCAACAGTGTGGTGTTGTGGTAGTGATTGGTACCTGTTGTTCTTGGAGCCTCAGCAGTCCCACAGCAGAAGGGTCGTCTGAGAGACTAGGCAAGGTATTAAGCTCTCTAATTTCCACTGCCTCCACAGCAGCTATCCCAAAAGCCCCACAATGCCCTTTTGTGTCTTTGAAATACACTCTCCTGAGGTAATCTATGCCAAGGATGCATGAGCCAGACACAGTGGGGTGGTTTTGCCATTCGTTCCCTGGTCAGGCTTACTTCAGTTCCAGTACAGTCAGCTATTGGGATCCCCCTGTCCCCTCAGAAATGGAGATGGATTCTGTCCCTACATATCTCAATGATATCAGCGTACCTTGTGCACCAGTGTCAACTGAAGCCTTATACTCCGGTTGCTCTGATGTGCCAGGCCATCAGATCCACACAGGCCAATAGATCTGACTGTCCCTTTTGTCCACCTGGCCAGAGGCAGGGGCCCTCTAGTTCTGGTCATCGTACTCATTCCTCACTTCATGTAACTATGCACTGAAGGTCCCTTCAAGAGGATCTGAAGTAATATCAGCCCTTTTTTCTGTCTGAGGACTTGCCCACTGGAAACTGGAATAGCATTTATCCTTGAAGAATTTCCTGTGGTGGTTGTTATTCCTCTGATTTCACATCCCTGTGCTGCTAGGCCAGAGGTGGGTTTCCTGTATCATTTCTTCCTGCCCTCTCCATGGCCATGCCAGTAAAACCATAGGTTACCTCGTGGTGTGTACCTTCTTTCTCAAGCAGGGGGCACTTGCCCCCAATAGCAGAGACTCTGGTCTGTACTGGCAGGGCATGGGACATTTCCTCTCTAACTTGCTTGAGTCTTTCAAGTCTGTCTGCAGTCTTGGACAGTTGGTACAGAGCTGAGGTGCAGATCTGTAGGGAGGAAAAACTGTGATATTGCCAGATTCAAGTAGTCAGCTGAAACACCGATTGTTCTCTTTCTTTCATTGACATCAATGCCAATGAGTAGGCATACAATGATGACACACTGTGTACAAACTTCCATCACATGGATTGTGTATACTAGACCTCATCTGGATCTAGAGGGGACTGCTCTTTGCTCGAATCCTGTTATGAACAGAGACGAGATCTTAGAAAAGTCTTGACTTTGACTCAGATTTCTGGCAGTAGCTCTGTTTGAGGTGGCCTGCACCCCAAATGTCTCTCATTCACAAGTTCTTAAGAATGGCCAATTAGGTCTATTACAAAATGAATTATTTATTGAATAGACACAAGATTAACAGGCATAAGACTTTAAACAGACTACTTACTACACAGGAATAAAACAAAAAACTACTAGTAGATAAAATACAGTGCACGATAAAGGTACCTATGTTGCAGCTAGCAAATATATAGTATAGATTAGAATTCAATGTAACTTACCACCAAATTAATGATGGAGTACTCATAGAATTCTTTCACTCAATTCCCAGGAAAGTATCGGTGGAATTTGCATCCAAACTCTGTGGGAGAAGTTCTCCATGTTTCCAAGGTGGATGTAGGAGGCTTCTGCCCCCATGAAAGTTTGTATAGCTTTTATAGTTTGTTAAGTAGCGTCTCAGTCAAGAATTCCAGCTTATCTCCCCCCATCCTGTTCTCATGGCTAGTTGGTTTTTGGGAATTCTACCCCTGGTGCCAGACAGAGAAATAACTCACTTGCCAGTGAGGACTTGCTAGTCAGAAAAACTGGCCTGGGTTATCTCATCAATTCATGTGAGGGGGAGAACATCTGGAGCTATCCACCAGCTGATGGACAAAGCAGATAAGCTCTTCTGTGGTAGGGGTGTGAGACATGCAACTCACTTCCAAATATTTAGAAAAGTTTATTAAATCTTATCAAAAATACAACAGAAGACTGAATAGAGAAAATATTACGTCACTGGGAGCAAAGGATTTTTCCTACTGTGTGCTCATCTACATAATGGAGGTTTTGCCTTTTAACCCTTTTGCCCCTCTCAAAGTTCTGTCCATCGACTCCTTCTCTGTCCAGCGGTGGAGTTTACTTCCTTAAATCTTGATTAGAGGTCAGGTGTTGCCATAGTTGTGGGGGCCTGAATATATGTTGTATTGTAAGATCTGTGTGGGTCCAAGTTGCTCCAAACGAGCTACAGCTGCAAAGTCCTTAGTTGGTCAGCAGCTATAGCTCCTGAAGGTAACTGGAATAAATAGGGGTGGGTCGAGAGCCCAGGAGGAGTCCCTGAGAAGACAGGAAGGGCTGTGTTGCAGAGAATGGAGAAGAGCCCCAGCAGAGAGGCAAGAACAACACTGCAGTGAAGATTACAACACATAATGACAAGCCGACCTGCTCTAATGTCCCAAACCCAGGCCATCCCCTGATAAAAATGCAAGGGAGTAAAACATAACTATTTAATCTATAAAACTTCTCTTAACATATATACATGATATTTGCCTTTTAATTGTGAGAGTCAATCATCGCATTACTCATCTATCACAAGGGGAATGTCCTGCCACAGTAGGGGTATTGTGAGGGTGGTTGGGTATTGTCAGACTCTATTGGTGGTACAGTGGTGAACATTTGCGTGTGAATCACTCACCTCTCTTGAACACTTTTGTTATTAATATTGTTGCTGCTACTGTTCATTTTCTTATCTCATTGCTGTTTCCAGGAAATTGTTCTTATCTCAACCTGTGATCTTTACCTTTGTGGTGGTCTAACAGGAAATAGGTCTTCTGGGATGTTGTGGTCAGGCCATTGGGTGCTCAGATTTTAATATTGGCATTTGGTTTGGCTACTGGAGCATTGGATCTGCTTTTGAGAACACAGGGTTAAAAGCAGGGCTCTCTCTTGGGAGGTTCTTTTTAGATTTCCGTCAAGGGAAGCAGGTAGACCTCCCCTGCCCAGCTGTCCACTGCTGGGCGGGGGAGGGGAGGCCACGAGGCCCGGGAGAGGTAGGCCTGGCGGCCCGAAGGTGGAAGGGTGGAAGAGAGACACTGGGAGCCAGACACCGGGCAGCCCCCCCCCCCCGGGAGACGGGGGGGGGGGGGGGGGGGGGGGGGGAGAGAGGACAGGTGCCTGGGACTGGACTGTTACCTTGAAATTTGATATCATGTGCTGCTGGCACAGCCTACGGCGAAGGGGAGGGGCCGCTTGTAGGGGCCACTTGTAGGAGTTTTTAACCCTTTGTGGACAATGAAAAAATTCAGAGCATTGACCTTTTCTGGAGTGGAGATGAAGTGAAGGATGAAGAAGGAACTGAGCAAGTGTTGAAGGTCTGAACAAGGGAAAGATGTGAAAAGAGGCTTAAGTGGAAGAGATGGTGGAGTAGCCTTTTAGCTGGACTTCCCTTGTATAGACATAGACGGAACCATTTTTTTCCCCTGTGACACAGAGACTGCATTTAGAAGGAAGCAATAGCTCAGAGCCAAGGGAGTGCAGTGATGTTATGTGTAAGAGTGCACGAACAGAAACAACAAGTGAGGAGCGTGGTTGGTGCCCTCACTCTTCAGTGGAAGAAAAGATCTCTGTTTTTGAGACCCCTCAGCCCCAGGAGGTGAAATTTAGAGATGACAGGTGTCCCAAAAGTGAGAGACTGTGCTCTGTTGGAACTGGACAAAGCATCCTTAAAAGGAGAACCCTAATAGCAGCCCTGGTCCATGCGCAGTGGTGAGAGCACTGAGCATGGAAGGAAGATGTCACGATAGCAAAAGATCTCCAGGTGGTACCACCTGTGACAAGAAACACAAAAGGTCTCAATGGTGTTTCCAGGAGAAGCCTATAGCACAAGAAAGACTCCTCACTCTTGATGAACTGAAGACTGAGTATTCTAAAGAGTAGTGCCGGACCAAGATTTGGTGATTTAGAGAATGTATTGTATTAGAGATTTGGTAGGAAGAAGAAGAAGAAATGTTTTGTAAGGTTTTCATTTTCCTTATGTGTTTTTTTCTTTCTTGCAGTTTAGTTAATAAAGTTTTCTTTATTCCTAAATAAGAGCCTGCTTTACTTATTCCTGGTCACATCTCACAGCAGACACCAAAAAGAGAGTATTTTCATGAGAACACTAGCATTGTGCCAGTGTCAAACCATGACAACCTTTTATGCTTCCAATTCTCTTCTCCTGACTGCAGCAGGGAAGGGGGAGGGGGGAGTGAGCAGCACATGGCTTGGAGTGATTTCAGTGGGAACTGGAGAATACCATTCCTGAACCATAACAACCTTATTTAGTGCCCAAAGTGTAGCACGAAGGGTTGAGATAACAGATATGCCCAGAGTGGGTTGGAAACAAATTTGATCTAAGTGTTTGTTGTAGTAGGTATGGACCCACTGGTCATAATGTTGTTTGGTCTGTTTATATGGGTGTGGCATCTATCCCTGTATATGTTTCTGTACATGCACTATGTGCCCATCATGGTAGTCTTTTTCAGAGCAGGGAGAAGGGATCAGGATTGCTTTGTTGCTGTACTGTGGGATATCCCTTTATGACATAATAACATCAAAGGCAATGAAGGTCATTTGGGATGTGTATTCAGTGCTGCTTTCCTTCTCCTGCCTCAGGTGCTGCTTTTGGGAGTGCATCAATAACCATACCCAATCTATGGAGGGAACAGGGAAGGATGATTTTTCCCTTCTTTTCAGACTTTTTTCCTCCTTCAGGCCTATTAGAACAGGTTCTGAGAATTTTGAATTTTCTTTAGATATTATGGAAACCATGTTCTTGTTGCTATGCCTCCTCAGCACAGTCTTCACCATGTTAAGAGACAAAACAGATTTCTAGAAAGGTCATTCAGAGCTCTGCCCCGAGGGTGGATAGTCATGAGTATCATGGAAAGTGGGAGGACATGGACTAGTATTTGGAGGATTTCTCTCCTCCAATAATCTGGAAGTTCAGTCCTGAACATCTACAAGACCCTGTTAAAGGGATTAAAAATGCAAAAGAAAAATCAGTTTCCTTAGTGAGGGATGAAGAGTAAGCAGAGCCCTCACAACAGGAGGAAGAGGTGTAACTGCGCGGCTGCAGTCACAGGGAATATGTTCTCTGGCCAGGTCACTCCCTGAGACTGATGGGCAGTCACAAGAGAGGCCCTCCCCATATCTCTACAGAGACCTTCCTGGGTGGTGGTGCGTACAGGGGCTCGCAGCTCCCTGCAGCAGATGGTTGTGGTGTGGATGACAAAGCAGCAACCAAATATGAGGGACCGAAGTGAAGGAATCAAGAGGGATCACTTGTTTCAGTTCTAAGGAAAGTTTATTTTCCCAGAAGAGTCAGGGACAAGTGACAATAACTGAGGGCAAAAAACTGCTTTTTAAGGAGGGGAGGGAATAAGGGGAGGACACAACTTTTTACCAATAGGAAGGCATTAGGGAAGGAGTGCAGGGTAAGGGTTATCCAACATAAGGCAACAAGGGGAAGGAGCAAACCTTGCAATTCAATCTTGCTTCGAGGAAGGGATGAAGGACAGGCAACACTCCAGAACAAAAGGCTGTGCTGTCTTTGATAGACAGGGGGATTGACATACATTTGGTGGGAAAATCTTTGAGTAAACAACTCAGGACTGAACCAGCAGGGAAGCCAAATGGGGTACATGGAATGAACCATTACAAACTCATAACAAGGAATATTTAAAACCTACTACAGAAGAATAAACTGTAAAATAACAGACTACCACAAAGAGGTAGGACCAGAAAATCACCTGATCCCTATCCCCAGGTGGGCTGTGAGAATATGCAAAAATATTTCAGCTGCCAGTCAAGAGAGCCTCTGGGTAACTGGTTACTTCAATTCTGGGATATCACAGCCCACAATACGAAACTAGATGGTAGTAAAGCCAAGCAACTGAGATCCCTGTCCTGGGATGTGGGCATTGACAAGGGGATTGGGAAGAGAACAGATATTCCCAGTCTCTTAAGGCAACACCTGTCAAGTGTGAGGGAAAGGTATTCTCTCAAGGATAATGTAGTAGTATGCGCAAGCAGGTGGAATGCCATGGAGCAAGGTGACCAGTACCTGAGATAATTAGCAGTGCTGGAGGCAATCTATAGGGATTTGTGGCTGGATGTTCCCCCTGCCACAGAGGAGCTTATCTGTTCTGTCCATCAGCTGGTGCAATAGCTCTGGACATTCTCCCCCCTCACATGAATTGATGAGATAACCCAGGCCAGCCTGTCTGGCTGATGAGTTATCTCTTGCTAGTGAGTGTCTCAGTTTTGAGACAAATTTCAGGAGATAACACCCTGGAATGAGTGTTTCCTTTAAGGAAAAAGGGCTTCAATAACTCCCTTTCCTTCTGCCAATGAGAAAAATGGATACCAGGGGGTATAAGTGAAAAAGGAATGTTTATTTGCAAAAAAAAATAAAAATTAATAAATGCTAGATATTGAAATTGTCGGACCTTGGATTGCATTGTGAGTCAGAGAGGAGCAGAGGGTGGAGCTTCCTCAGTTGCTGCTGAGTGGCTGATTATAAGAGGTGTCTGGGGAGCACAGCGAACAGGAGTGGGCAAACAGGGGTGTGGTGAGTCTCTGGGGAGTATACAAAAGGCAGTTCGCGCAGGCAGGTCAAGCAGGCAGGGTTGCCAGCTTTTTTGCTAGTAAGGAGTGCTCTGTATTGTTTGAGGTCTTTCTGCTGCCTGGTTATTTTTGAGGTGTTTGTCAGTAATGGTTTCTACACAGTCAAAAGCTGTGGCTGGTATAAGTGACCAAGTCGGGCCCTCCAAAAAGGATGTGTCTGTACAGACCCATCCATGTCCAGAGTGTTTGAGCTTATCGGTGGCATCAGGGAGTGTTGTGGAGGAGTCCTGCCTGCGCTGTGAACAAGTGAATGACCTCCTTTCACTGGTGGCTGAGCATAGGGAGGAAGTCGAAAGGTTAATGAGTATCAGGGAAAGTGAAAGGGAAATAGACTGGTGGAGTTCAGCCCTACCATCTTTGAGGGAGGCTTCTGACCAAGAGACTGAGGACTTATATGCCTCCTGCTCTCAGGTAACAGAAGAGCAACTGGTAGATGAAGAGGAGTGGAAACGGGTCCCCATTCAGGGAGGTAATGTTGGAAAAAGAAATGAAATTTAGCAAAATGTTTTATTATAGTTTAGTTATGAGTTGTGTGTGTGAATTGGTTTGTTAAAAATAGTTTTGTAGCCGTTGATATTATGTGTGGGTAACTTAGCAGGTAGTCTTAGGAACTTAGATAAACATTAAACCAGGGTAGGACAGTAAAGAAGACTAACCGGTTTGGGGGCAGCATACAATAGGACAAGCAGAAGATTTATGATTTTGCTTGTGAACTAGGGAATGTATTACAAGGGTCCGTCGCTTGGCAAAGGGGCACTGTTTCTTGGAGACTTTGTTATGAATTGCATGTATATAAAAGGAAAACACCCATACGTGAAATCTGGGGCTCTGATTTTGGGACGCTAGTCCGCAGGCCCCCGGGCCCTTCAATAAAGCACCGCACAAAACTTATCCGAGTTTTGTGGCCTTTATCAATCGGGCAACAGTTTTCTGGTGACCGCGGCAGGACTCCGAAGGTAGCCGGGGCGGCTCGCGTCTCGATCTACTCCAAGCCGGTGCTGAGCATTTCTCGGAGGAGTCATCGGTCGTGCCCAACCCCCGCGCCTGTCGGACGACTGCATAAGGTAAGCCCGAAGGTGCTTTATATTGAAAAAAGGTGACAATTGGATTTGGATTTGGTGGTTAATGGAAAAAAAGCCTAGGCTCCGGCCATAAGACGTCTAAGTACGCAGGTCCGGAACTCGCCTCCTATTGTTTTTTCTTGGGGAAGGACGGCGAGAAGGTATATTGGTTTATTGGAACTAAAGGTGGAATTAAAGGCTGTAATATGATGTCTTTTAAAACTTTTAAAACCTTAGTGCAGGCTAATGGTAAAATACCTGGAAATACGCCATTAGGATGTATATTGAAACAATGGAAAGGTGAAGGATATTCTCAAGAATTAGATAAGAGCAAAATGATAGATTATTGTAATCGTTGGTGGCTTGAATATGAGATTGGGGAAGCGGGATGGCCGGTGAATGGTACACTGGAATTGGGGATAATGGAATCTTTGATGCAATTTCGTAGGAGGAATGAGAAATGGGATGAAATACCATATTTAGATTTGTTTTCATTTTATATCGGAAAGAAGAATGGCAAAAGGAGTGTGGTATTTTGGTTTTAGAGATGAATGATGAGAAAGGGTGTGTTGGATGTAAAGAAAGAAAGGAGCGTGATTTGTATCCCCCGACTGAGGAAGATTTGTCCTATTGTGTAGCACCTCCGAGGGTTCCAGTTGTTCCTAATGTACCTCTTGCTCCCCCTGCTGACATAACTATAAAAATGGGATCTAGTGAGAGTGATAGTGATGGTGAAAAGAATGAGAGTGTTAAAAGAACTCCGTTAGCAGAGCGGACTCGCCAAGGAAGGAAGGGGCAGAAGGGGCCACAGTTAATTGCGCCGTTAAGGGAAGCTGTAAGACCACAGGGAGAAAGGATACTTATAAAGGTGCCTTTCTCTCCAGGGGACTTGGTAATATGGAAACAATTGGCTGGGAGTTATCGGGAGGATCCTGAAAGAGTAGCAAGGGTGGTTTAAATGGTGATAAAAACTCAGAATCCGGACTGGAATGATTTACAGGCATTATTAGATACTATAATGGATTCCACGGAAAAGGAAATGGTTATTAAAGCCATGAGAGAAAAGGCTCGTGAGGAGATTCGGTTGCGACAACTAAATGAAACCGTTGATGAGTTGGTACCAAGTGAGGAACCCAGGTGGGATCCAAACTCTACGGGAGGAATAAGGGCTGTAAAATGATATCAGGAATTGTTGGTGGAAGGAATTAGAACAGGAATACCTAAGACTATGAATTGGTCAAAGTTGTATTCAGTTAAGCAGGACAAGAACGAATCTCCGTCTGCCTTTTTGGAACGATTAAAAGATATGGCTCGGAAGTTTACTAATTTAGAGGTAGAAGATCAATCAGGGAAACTTCAATTGGCATTATTGTTTTTGGGGCAATCACAAGAGGATATTAGGAAAAAGTTACAAAAGCTGGAAGGGGAGGACACTCGGAATTTGGATAAAATGTTGGAGGTAGCGTGGAAGGTAACAACAACAGGGAAAAAGAAACTGCAAAAAGACAACAAGCTAGTATTCTGGCTGTAATGCAACAGACAGGGGCAGGAGGAAAATTCATTAGGGGATGAGGTCGGGGAGGAGCTAATCGTGGACAGAGGGGGATGATGAGAGGTCGGGGAGGATTTGGGTTTGCACCTAACACGGGGAGGTTGGATCCAAACCAGTGTGCATTTTGCCGACAATTGGGGCACTGGAAAAATGAATGCCCAGTTAGAGGGGGTAACATGGGATTAATAGGGAATACTCCTGTGGGAGGATTTACGGGAGGACCAGCAGAGGCCACTCAAGCACTAGTTTTGGGAAACTATCAAAATCGGAGCTGACTAGACAGGGGTCTGAGGGTAGTTTTAGAGATAAATGGGAAAGGTCAGGAATTTATGGTAGACACTGGAGCTACATATTCTGTACTTAATAGACTATTGGGACCTTTGAGTGACACAACGGTACAGGTGGTGGGGGCAATGGGGAAGCTAGAGGAACAACCATTTTTACAACCTTTAAATCTTAGGTTTGGGGGGAAGGAATTAGATCATCAATTTTTGTATATGCCAAATTGCCCCACACCCCTTCTTGGCAGAGACCTATTGTCCCGACTTAATGTGAAAATAATATTTGAAGGGGGAAGGGTGAAATTGGAGATACCTGAGGAAAAAATAGCGGGCATTTTTGTGATTAAGGAAGTGGATGCCTCTCCTATTCCAGAAGAAATTGAGCAGGCTGTAGTACCCTGGGTGTGGGAGTCAGGGTCCCCGGAAAATCTAAAGCTGCCCAGCCAGTAAAGGTGGAACTAAAGGAAGGGGCCCGACCAGTGAGGGTAAAGAAATACCCCTTGAAGCTTGAGGCAAGGAGGGGAGTAGCCCCGTTAATTAAACAATTTTTGGTTCAAGGACTATTACAGGAATGTGAATCGGAGTATAATACTCCAATTTTTCCAGTGAAAAAGCCTAATGGTAAATATCATTTGGTACAGGACTTGAGAGCTATTAATGAAATAGTAAAAGACATATATCCAGTTGTTGCTAATCCTTACACATTGTTAACATCTGTATCGGAAGAGTTTAAATGGTTCTCTGGGATTGATCTTAAAGATGCCTTCTTCTGCATCCCACTGGCAGTAGAGAGTAGGAAATATTTTGCCTTCGAGTGGGAGAGTCCTGATTTTGGGAGAAAGAGGCAGCTTACGTGGACCAGACTCCCACAAGGATTTAAGCTCAGCCCCACTATTTTTGGAAATCAACTGCCCAAGGAGCTGGAGGAAGGGAAGACAACCCAGGTAACAATATCTCCATCCTTGTATGTAATCCTGCAGTACGTGGACGACATTTTTCTGTCCACTAAGGAAAGGGACATGTGTGTGGAATTAACAATTAAATTACTCAATATGCTTGGCCAAGCAGGGTATAGGGTCTCTAAGAAAAAGGCTCAATTGATCAAAAATAGCGTTATTTATCTCGGTTGTGAGATCACACAAGGGCAGAGACGTTTGGCAGTAAACTGAATAGAGGCAATATGTGCTATTCCTTTGCCTCGTAACCATCAGGAATTGAGATCTTTTCTAGGAATGGTGGGATGGTGTCGACTGTGGATCATGAATTTTGGTCTCCTAGCCAAGCCACTGTATGAGGCCTTGAAGCAGCATCGGTTGGAATGGACTACACAACAAAAGAAGGCCTTCCAGGAATTGAAGCAGGCACTAAAAGAGGCCCCAGCCCTAGGGCTCACTGACCTGACCAAGGAATTCCAGTTGTATGTGAATGAGAGGCAAAAACTGGCATTGGGGGTCCTCACCCAGAAGGTGGGATCATGGAAGAGGCCAGTAGGATACTTCTCTAAACAACTGGATTCGCTAAGTTCCGGGTGGCCCTCGTGTTTACGAGCCGTGGCGGCAACAATAATCCTTACTCAAGAGGCCCGGAAATTGACTTTGGGGGCAAAAATGAAAGTGGTTGTTCCCCATATGGTCATGGCTGTTTTGGAGCAAAAGGGGGGTCACTGGCTATCATCAAGTCGAATGTTGCAATACCAGGCTATCCTGAGAGAGCAGGATGATATTGAAATAAAGACTACTAACCATGTTAATCCAGCAGAGTTTTTACGCAGTGACAAGGAGGCTGGGGGACTGGTGCACGATTGTGTGGAGGTAACTGAACAAGTGTATGCCAGCAGACCCAACCTAAAGGATGAACCATTGGAAGACCCTGAATGGGAACTATACACTGATGGATCCAGTTTTGTCGAGAATGGGACTCGCTATGCTGGGTATGCAGTGGTAACGTTGGATCAGGTAATAGAAGCAAAGGCTTTGTTACCTGGAACTTCGGCCCAGAAGGCAGAGGTGATTGGACTCACCAGAGCCCTGTACTTGAGCAAGGACAAAAGGGTTAATATCTGGACAGATTCTAAATATGCCTTTGGTGTGGTCCATGTACATGGGGCGTTATGGAAAGAAAGGGGGCTTTTGAATTCACAGGGAACCAACATCAAGCACCGGGAGGAAGTGCTACAGCTACTGGATGCGGTACATAGTCCCAAAGCAGTTGCAGTAATGCATGTTAAAGGACATCAGAATGCGGAAGGAGAAGTTTACAGAGGAAATCGATTTGCTGATGTTACAGCACGGCAAGTGGCACGGGAAGTATGGACTCAAATGGCATTGGTACCGGTAAGAACAAATCCGGCTACCCCATACCTGAATCAGGAGCCCAAATATTCAATAGAAGATGGAAAACTAATAAACTTGCTAGGGGCACAGAGGAATCAACTCGGGTGGTATGTTACACCAATGGGACAAATAGTGGTACCTACTCGCATAATGAAATTTATTTTGGAATCAGAACATAATAAATGCCATTGGGGGGCAGAAGCATTGGTAAAATTTTTGAAGAATGAGATAATCTCTAATCAGATGTTAACAATGGCAAAAAGAGTTAATGCAATGTGCCTGGTATGTTTGAAAAATAATCCAGTAGTTAGGAGACAAATATAAATGGGAAAGTTGCAAATCGGGCCACAACCGGGAGATTACTGGCAAGTTGATTTTTCTGAATTGCCTAGGGCACAGGGATACAGATACGTGTTAGTGTACGTATGTACATTTTCAGGGTGGCCAGAAGCTTTTCCGTGTGGAACTAATCAGGCTAAGGAGGTGATAAAAACCTTGTTAAAAGAAATAATACCAAGATTTGGAGTACCCTTAGGATTGTCGTCAGATAGGGGTCCGCATTTTATAGCCGGGGTAGTGCAGGAATTTGCACGGATGTTAGATATAACCTGGAATTTGCATACTCCCTGGAGACCTCAGTCTAGTGGGCAGGTGGAAAGGATGAATCAAACTCTGAAAGGACAAATCAAAAAGATTTGTCAGGAAGCTAAACTGCACTGGCCTCAGGCTTTGCCTTTGGCCCTACTCAGGATTCGAATTAAACCAAGGGAAAAGGTAAGCGTAAGTCCATATGAGATACTATATGGCAAACCATATCATGCAACTGTATTAAAAGGGGAGGTACATGTGAGTGGGGATCAGGCAATTGCAGAGTATGTTATGTCACTTAATAAGATTTTGAATTCTTTAAGAAATACATTACAGTGGAATAAACTGCTCACGCTGGAGAACTCTGTCCATGACATTCAGCCTGGGGACCAGGTGTACGTCAAGAAGTGGATTACGGGTCCGCTACGGGAATCATGGAGCGGACCCCACCAGGTGATGATGACGACCTACACGGTGGTGAAGGTCCAGGGGATGGATGCTTGGATACATTACACCAGGGTAAAGAAGGCACCGTTCCAATGGGAAACCCAGATAGTGTCTCCAACCCGGATGATCTTCCGCGCAAAGCCGCCTTCTTAATTATATTGCTGCTAGTAATCATGAGACTGGTACCCGTTCAAGGGTCTATTTTAGTACAGGTTAAAGAAACAAAGGTTACAGCCATGGAAGGGATGGATGTTCAATTAACTTGTGTTATATTTCACAGCCAGAAAGTTGAGGCCGGTGAAGTTATTGCAATATGCAACGGGGGGCTGAAAGAAGCTGAGGCAAGATAGGAGTCGGTTGGGATCAGGATAAACAACAAGGAAACACGGTACTGAATCTTACTAAGGTAACCACAAACGATACGGGAGAATATACATGCTTGGTCAAAATACGGGATAGTTTTGATTACAAAAGAGTGAGTATGAGGGTTTTGCCATGGACAGGGGATCATGCTGGGTGGAAGCAAAATAGGGAACTGACCTGGGACAGAATAGAGGACGGGACCAGCTGGTGGGAGAAGGGAGGCAAAGGTTGTGGGTGGTTGAATGTCACTAATCCTAGAATAGGAAATGCATGGTGGAGGCATGACAGAATGATGTCATCCTCACAGAGACACGGTAGAAGGAGTAGACGGGAGGCTAATGATACAATAGAACAAAATGCTAAGCAGGAAAACCTAGTGGTAGGATTAATTAGATATTTTGGGATCATGCAGAACGTGACTAAAATAACATCTTGTCTGCCATTACCACAGGCTGCAGGTGAACCAATTCCCTGGGGAATAATACCGGTAACCAAAATGCCTGAATCATTCAAGAATGTTTCCTGGTCTTGCCAGTCAGTTCCCAAACCAGTAGAGGTATGGAGGGATTTGTGTATGACCATTCGGGCTATGACTAAAGAGGAATGTGAAATGAAACCCAATCATTATGGTTGGATTCAAAATACCAGGAGGTGTTTGATTGCAACTCCAATAGATGAGCCATGCAATACAGTATGAATAAAAACAAAATCCCACCGAAATGAGATGAGTTGTCAGAATATCACACAGAATTTTGACACCTGGAAATGTTGGAAGACATTGTGGGGACCCAGTGTTTTGGAACACTATAATTACCTTGGGGAAGTACAATGGTGCATCCAATGGTCAGGGGTAAAGAATCAGTCACATTATAGAGCCATCATCACATCTACATCTTCCCGAGAATTCAGACCGCAGAAAGAGGATTGGAATTGTACTGAGGTTTTTACATGTGATACACCGGAAGACCGAATTGGATTGGTACCGGTGAAAATGGCATTAAAATGGGGATGCAAGTGTAGGGGGTATAATCACACGGTTAGCAGAGAGTCCATGGATGGACCTATAGATTGCAGATATACTACTGTGCACAGTCCTGGAAATCTAGTCTGGGAGTTGGGACACGGACATTGGACCACACATTTACCTCTAGATGGATCAGTAACACAAATCACCCTAGGGGTTCCCACATTGTGTCCATACTGGAAACAGAATAGATTGATCCAAAGGAAAGGACTCAAAAAGAGGGAAGAATCCCTAGAGGAGCAGTGGCATGAACCTGGCGCAGGGGTACAATTTGGGTGGATATTAGAGTCATTATTCCCTCCGATAGCGACATATCGAAATAGGGAAATGCTCAACAACTTGTTAGGACAGACAGAAAGATTGGCAGCAGCTACTAAGAAGGGATTTAAAGATCTAAATTTGCAACTGCAAGCTACATCAAGAATGACCTTACAAAACAGAATGGCATTCCATTTGCTACTGTTAAAAGAACATGGAGTTTGTGGTTACCTGAGTAGGAGAATAGATCATTACTGTGTACACATTCCAAATGTTACACTTGAAGTGGAGAAAGATATTTCTCAATTGGCAGAAGTGGAAACAAAAACCAAGGAAATTGAAAAGGAAGCACAGCATAATTGGATAGGAGCAGTATTTGATTCTTTGGGGCTTCACCTGTCTGGCTGGATTACTTCTGCTATAGAGTATGTACTAATGTTTTTAGTATTTTTGGTGACTATATGGATTGTATATAGATGCCTTTTAGGTGTGATCAAAAAGGAAAAGAAGCGATCTCTCCGGTTGCTGAAGGCGATGACCCGCGGGCGGCAGAATGAAGAACATCCCCCACCTCGTTATGAGGATGTTACTGTCAATACTGTTGACTGAGCATCCTTGCAGCAGGACTGAAGGATGCTCAAAAGGGGGGAAATGTTGGAAAAAGAAATGAAATTTAGCAAAATGTTTTATTATAGTTTAGTTATGAGTTGTGTGTGTGAATTGGTTTGTTAAAAATAGTTTTGTAGCCGTTGATATTATGTGTGGGTAACTTAGCAGGTAGTCTTAGGAACTTAGATAAACATTAAACCAGGGTAGGACAGTAAAGAAGACTAACCGGTTTGGGGGCAGCATACAATAGGACAAGCAGAAGATTTATGATTTTGCTTGTGAACTAGGGAATGTATTACAAGGGTCCGTCGCTTGGCAAAGGGGCACTGTTTCTTGGAGACTTTGTTATGAATTGCATGTATATAAAAGGAAAACACCCATACGTGAAATCTGGGGCTCTGATTTTGGGACGCTAGTCCGCAGGCCCCCGGGCCCTTCAATAAAGCACCGCACAAAACTTATCCGAGTTTTGTGGCCTTTATCAATCGGGCAACAGTAATATCAAAAAGTCCTCTCCCTCCCCATCATCCAGCCAAGTACCACTTCAGAATAGGTATGAGATCCTGGATAGAGAGACCCAACTAGATGATTTAGGAGAGAATTGCCTGCCCAGTGAACCCCCCCAATTATGATTCATCTGCAAGACGGATCACTACCTCTAGCATCAAGAAGAAAAGAAGGGTAATCGTAGTAGGTGATTCCCTCCTGAAGGGAACTGAGGGCCCCATATGTCTACCAGACCCATCCCACAGGGAAGTCTGTTGCCTCCCTGGGGCCTGTGTACAAAATATCACTGAGAGACTTCCTGGGCTGATTCAGCCCTCTGATTATTACCCACTGCTGATACTGCAGGCTGGCAGTGATGAGATTGAGGAGTGTCAAGGCAATTAGAAAGGACTTCAGGGTACTGGGTCAGGTAGTTGATAGGGCAGGAGCACAGGTAGTGTTCTGCTCAATCCCTTTGGTGGTGAAGGAAAATGATGAAAGAAACAGAAGAATCCGCATCATCAACAAGTGGCTTAAGGGTTGGTGTCATCGGCAAAATTTTGGATTCTTTGATCATGGGGAAACTTTTACAGCATCTTCTCTGCTACAACCAGATGGGGTACACCTCTCTGTTAAGGGCAAAAGGTTTTTAGCTCATGAACTGGCAGACCTCATTGAGAGAGCTTTAAACTAGGTTTGAAGGGGGAAGGGGAACCAGCTGAGCTATCTGGAAACAGGCCCAAGATTTGCAAGGCTGAGTTAGGGGTAAAGTCAGTAGCCCAGATGAGGTGCATGTATACCAATGCACGCAGCTTGGGCAACAAACAAGAAGAGCTGGAGGCCATGGTGCAACTGCAGAGCTGTGATGTAGTTGCCATCACGGAAACATGGTGGGACGACTCACATAACTGGAGTACTGCACTGGATGGATACAAGCTCTTCAGGAGAGACAGGAAAGGAAGAAGAGGTGGAGGGGTGGCCCTTTATATTAAGCAAACTTTTGATGCCATCGAAATTGAAACTAAGGAAGATGGAGTTGAATGTCTATGGGTAAGAATAAAGGGGAAGGCCAACAAGGCTGACACCATACTGGGAGTCTGTTATCGTCCACCCGACCAGGAAGAAGAGGTAGATCACTTATTCTATAAGCAGCTAGGTAATGTTTCAAGATCATCAGCCCTTGTTCTTGTGGGTGACTTCAACCTACCAGACATCTGCTGGGAACTTAATACAGCAATAAAGAGGCAGTCCAGGGAATTCTTAGAATGTATGGAGGACAACTTTTTGTTGCAGCTGGTGGGTGAACCCACCAGGGGAGGGACTATGTTAGATCTGCTGTTTGCAAACAGAGATGGGCTGGTGGGAGATGTGGTGGTTGGAGGTCGCTTGGGGCAGAGTAATCACGAAATAATAGAGTTCTCAATATTTGGTGAAGTCAGGAAGAGCACCAGTAAAACTCTTGCATTGGACTTCTGGAGGGCAGACTTTGGCCTGTTTAGGAGACTTATTCAGAGCGTCCCTTGGGAAGCAGTCCTAAAAAACAAAGGAATTCAGGAAGGGTGGGCATACCTCAAAACAGAGATCATGAGGGCACAGGAACAGATCATCCCTGTGTGCCGAAAGATCCGTCAACGGGGTAAACCTCCAGCCTGGCTGGGCAAGGAGATTTTGGAGGAACTTAAGAATAAAAAGAGGATGTATCAGCATTGGAAGGTAGGTCAGGCCTCTAAGGAAGTATTCAAGAAGGCTGCTGGAGTATGCAGAAAAAAAAATTAGGGAGGCCAAAGCTCATTTTGAACTTAGAATGGCGACTTCTGTAAAGGATAATAAAAAATGTTTTTACAAATACATTAATGATAGAAGGAAAGGTAAGACCAGCCTTTGTTCTTTATTGGACAAAGGAGGGAACTCAGTATCTGAAGATGAGGAAAAGGCAGAAGTGCTTAATGCCTATTTTGCCTCAGTTTTTAGTGAGAAGATGACTTGCCCTCAAGACACCTGCCCACCTGGGCTGGTTGATGGTGACAGGGAGCAGAATGGTCCCCCCATTATCCAAGAGGAGGCAGTCATAGAACTACTGAAATGCTTGGATATTCATAAATCTATGGGACCAGACGGGATCCACCCCAGGGTAATGAGAGAGCTGGCAAACAAGCTTGCAAAGCCACTTTCCATCATTTACCAACAGTCATGGCTCACTGGTGAGGTTCCGGATGACTGGAAGCTGGCCAGTGTGATACCCATTCACAAAAAAGATGCAAAGGAAGATCCTGGTAATTATAGACCAGTCAGCCTGACCTCAGTACCTGGCAAAATAATAGAACAGTTTATATTAAGCGCCATCACGCAAAATTTACAAGATGGCCAGGGTATCAGACCCAGCCAGCATGGGTTTAGGAGAGGTAGGTCATGTTTGACCAACCTGGTCACCTTTTATGACCAGGTAACCCGCCTAGTGGATGCAGGGAAGGCTGTAGATGTTGTTTACTTGGATTTCAGCAAGGCCTTTGACACTGTCTCCCACAGCATACTCCTAGAAAAGCTGGCAGCCCATGGCTTGGACAGGAGCACTCTTTGCTGGGTTCAGAACTGGCTGCATGGCCGGGCCCAGAGAGTGGTGGTGAATGGTGCTGCATCCAGCTGGCGACCAGTCACCAGTGGTGTCCCTCAGGGATCTGTGGTGGGGCCAGTTCTGTTTAATATTTTTATTGATGACATGGATGAGGGCTTAGAGTCCTTTATTAGCAAATTTGCAGATGACACTAAGCTGGGAACGTGTGTTGATCTGTTAGAGGGACAGAGGGCTTTGCAGAGGGACTTGGAACGGTTGGATGGATGGGCAGAATCTAATGGGATGAAGTTCAATGAGTCCGAGTGCCGAGTCCTGCACTTTGGCCACAATAACCCCCTGCAATGATATAAGCTAGGAACGGTGTGGCTGGACAGTGCTCAGGTGGAAAGGGACCTGGGGGTGCTGGTTGACAGTCAGCTGAACATGAGCCAGCAGTGTGCCCAGGTGGCCAAGAAGGCCAATGGCATCCTGGCCAGTATCAGGAATGGTGTGGCCAGCAGGAGCAGGGAGGTCATTCTTCCCCTGTACTCAGCACTGGTGAGGCCTCACCTGGAGTATTGCATCCAGTTCTGGGCCCCTCACTTTAGGAGGGACGTTGAGATGCTTGAGCATGTCCAAAGGAGAGCAACGAGGCTGGTGAGGGGCTTAGAACACAAGCCATATGAAGAACGACTGAAGGAGCTGGGGTTGTTCAGCCTGGAGAAAAGGAGACTCAGGGGTGACCTTATCACTCTCTTCAACTTCCTGAAGGGTGGCTGTGGTGAGCTGGGGGTCGGTCTCTTTCTCCGGGCAACAACAGACAGAACAAGAGGACACAATATCAAGCTGCGCCAAGGGAGATACAGGCTAGAATTAAGGAGGAAGTATTTTACAGAAAGAATGGTCAAATACTGGAATCATCTACCCAGGGAGGTGGTAGAGTCACCATCCCTTGAAGAGTTTAAAAAAAGACTGGATGTGGCACTTGGTGCCATGATCTAGTTGAGGTGTTTGTTTTGCGGAGAAAAGAAGAAACCTCACAACTTTATAAAAGTTGTAAAGCTCGGTATGTTTATTTACGACGCCGGACGGGCATGGAGAAAATTCTCCTCAAAAGGCATGCGAACCCCTGAAAATTTCAGACCTCCTTTTGTCCCCCTTCCAAATGCATATGCATACAGTTTCACAATAAGTTCATACATATTCATCCCGCATGACACTTAGCACCAGTTCTTCTTTATCAAAGGAATTTCTAGGTCGGGGCAAATTGACCTCGTGGTCTTTTCTGTTTTTCTTTCTCTGTCTCCTTGCTGTCTCGGCATACAAGTTTTTCCTTCAGCTTTGGCCTCACAGACTTTTCACTGTTGTTAGACACTTCACCTAATTCAGGATGGATCCCTACTCTGTCTCATGTTAGAACATGGGTTGGACTCAATGATCTTAAAGGTCTCTTCCAACCTAGAATTTCTGTGATTCTGTGATTCTTTGACCTTACCCCCCCAGAAACCCAGTAACAGCCTTCTCTTGGCTGCAGGTACTTTCCCCTTTGGTGTAGTTACGGTTGCAGCTGCCAGGGGCACTGGTGGCTCCCCAGCCGGGCAGGGCAGGTGCAATGATTCTCCCGTGGCTGCAGGGGCCGCTGTGGCGAGAGTTTGGCCGTCTTTCTCCACGTGGACAATGGTGGTTGCAGCTGGCGGAGAGGAATGGAGAAGGGGTTTCCTTTACATCTCACAGAGGCAGCCAATCCTGGTGCCCCCTCTGGACAGCAAAAGGGACTGTAGTAGGAAACCTCAGAAGCAGCTAAGCCGGAACAGCAGGGTGGGTTCCCCCGGGGCAGCAAGCAAGAGGCATCAGAAACTGCAGCTCTAGCTGGACCAGCAGTCAGGGGTGAAACAGATACAGTGTAGTAAAAAAACCTGGAGCAGCAGTAGAGGCACAGCAGGGGACAGGCAGGCAGCAGCCTGGATCTCAAACACAGCAGAGAGAAAGAGAGAGACTCCCCAGGATTGCTCACTGGTGCTGGCTGTTCCCTGGGGCCAGGCTGTGCAGAGGGTGGAGGGACAGCCCCCCAGCGGGAAATGAGGGCGGTCCCAGGATTTGATGGGAGGAGCTCTGGCTCTGGGCTTCCCTACAGCAGAGCAACAACAGAAGCCAAGCCGGTACGCTCAGTCACAGTGACAAAGGAAAAAGAAAAAAAGAATCGGGCAAAACCCACAGAAACAACAGGATCCCTGGTCAGACATACTGGCCGTGTGTGTCCAGTTGAGCAGCCCATGCCAAAAAGAGGAAGGGCTGCCTCTTGCCCTGCCCCCGACTCCCTCTGGATACTCCAGCTTGGCTCCCATTCATCACGATAGCCCCAGAGCCAGGGAGAATGGGGAGTGTGGGGGGTGGGGCAGGGACAGTAGCCATTCTGGGAACAAAAAAAACCAAATAAAAACCCCAAAAATAGTATGGGATAATAAGCCATACTCAAGACAGTGAGTTATCTCTCTCTGGTGCCAGAGGTGCAACTCCCAGTTGACAATAAACATTTTGTCTGGAGAACAAGATGTAGGGAGATAAGCTGCTGGAATTTTGGATTGACAAACACTTCACTTTACGAACTGTTATAGATGAATAATGCAATGGTTGACTCTGACAATTAAGGGGTAGATATTAAGTATATGTTAAGAGAAGTTTTGTAGATGTATGGCTATGTTTCCCCTCCCCTTTGCACTGTTTTCACGGGATGGCCTTTGTAGTCAGGGCATTTGGGTGGGTTGGCTTGTTACTAGGGCAACACCTGACCTCCAATCAAGATGTAAGAAAGTGATCTCCACCATTGGACAGCAAAAAAGGAGTCGATTGACAAGACTTTGGGAGGGTCTAGAGGTAGAAAAGGCAGAACATCCACTTTGTATATGAGCACATGGTGACTGAATCCTTTGCTCCCAGTGCTGCATTTTTCCTTACTCAGTCTTTTGTTATATTTTGATAAGGGTTTAATAAACGTTCTATATTTTTAAAAGTGAGTATCATTTCTCACAAATGGGGACTCGTCTGGGATATACACCTCGCCTCCGTGGCCCGAGGAGTTTTCGATAGAGAGGCGCGCCCTGCTACAAGTTCGATCGGACTCTCCCAGGACCACCGGTGGTCGTAGGTCAAAACCCTGAGGACACCAAGAGACTGAATAATGAAAAAGAAGAAGGGGAAGGTGAGTACAATCCTCATAACTATTTTGGCCAGATTGTTATTCTGTAATCTGGATGTACAAACGTCAGCTTCAGACAAATATTTCATGGGACCCGTCCTAGTCTGTTGAAGCTTCAGGATAGTGAATGGTCGGAAATAATGGGCAGGACACGTGGGAGAGAAAAGGGGGGACCCCGTGGCCAAGGGGAAAGTGGGGATCCCATGGCCAATGTGATGCGTGATATTGAAGGATTTGAGGGGACTTGGAAGCATCGGGGGGTGCTGTGTTGAGAGTCCCCAGGTTTATGGCGGGGGTCATCCATCAGCGGAGACCGTGCTCATGTTGGGGCAAGGAGTCGAGGCAATTTTTCCAGCCCATTGGCACAAAGGAAGTCAGAGAGCTGCTCCACATGGAGGAGTGGCATGCACAGCATGCAGAGCTGGAGGGCTTCTAGTGCACGGTCACTGTGATAATTTCCAGAACCCACCGAGCCAGGAGTGAGGTGGAGCCAATGCCCACTGAGCCAGGAGCAGGGCAGGGCCGTCACTTGCTGGGTGGGGACTGTGGCAGACGCCGGGCTGTACCAGCTCCCCTGTAATACACACTAGCATAATGCCATGAGACCAAAGCATTGAGCCAATGTGGAGAGGAACGGCAGGGACCAATCTGGTGATACAGGAGTCCCTGGATTGTAGAAGAGTTGTTTTTATTTTACTTTTCAGAAGAAAGGTAAAGGTTTATTTTCTTTTCTTTTTTTTTTTTTTCTTTCCTCCTTTCCTTGTTTCCTTCCTTTCCTTTCCCCTCTTGGGAAGGCAGGCCTTGTTGGGAGGGCCTGTGGTTATCTGTCAGGATGGGACTGGGAACAAGTAGGGAATCCCCTGGGGAAGAAGGAGGAAGTGAGGAGGTACCAACAGGTATACCCCCAGATAGCCCACTGAGAAAGAAACTAGCCCAGTGGAAATATGACCCCAATACCAGAGATAAGGATGAACTCAAAATGATTTAGTACTGCATGGTAGAATGGACTAAAAGAGAAATTGGGGCCAATCATGTATACTGGCTGAGATATGGATCAGACAAAAGATTAATATGTTGGGCATTAAACATCTATGTAAGAGCTAAGAAACCATTCAATCAGGAAGACAGTAACTATGCTGCCTGCTGGGAAGGGAAGACTTCAGCCTTGAAGGTGAGCATGTTTAAAGTATCAGAAAATAAAGAATGGGACCCGTTAGACCATTTGCCCCCTCCACCTACATTAGCATCAACTGCACCTCCCTTGCTTGCTGATAGGCCTAGTCAAAACACTAGAAATAGAGTAGCACAGCAAGAGGAAAGCAGATCAGGAGATGGGAGCCAAGCAGTAGGATTATATCCTATGAGAAAAGTACCACTGGGTGGGGTGCAGGGAGGAATTGGATTTGTAACCATACCACTCAATTCCTCTGACATGATGATGTTCAAAAAATAATAAAAAATACTACTAGAGGACCCCATTGGATTAGCGGAACAGTTAGACCAGTTTCTGGGGCCTGTCTTAGATTGCAAGGCAATGTGTATTCTATTTGCCATCTGTTAGAGGGGTGGCAGTTATCTTCTGTTAATTGGGCAGTTTTCTTTATCTCTTCCACAAACCAATCCTCCCTCCAGAGAGACATCTGCTGTTAATGGGCCATTAAATGTCACTTCGTGACTGATAAAAATTACAGCATCTCATTGTGAGATGCACCGCCCAGGGGGAGGAGCCAAGCATTCCTAACTGGATATAATTTGAAATGTTTGGGACACCAGCACAGCCTTTCCACTAGATTCCCGAGGAACAGCTGCCTCTTCCACTAGATCTTCAGAGAAAGACTACACCCTTCTACAGGATCACTGCTTCAACAGAACCACATCTGTCACTCCAGGAGGACTGCAGCCACCATTTCAATGGGACTGCTACCAACACCCTGACCAACAGGGTGTCAGGTTGTGTTCTGATTCTGTCAGTGTTGTTTTGTTTTACTGCACTGCTTATTTTATTTTTATTTTCTTCCCTAATAAAGAACCGTTATTCCTGGTCCCATATCTTTGCCTAAGAGCCTCCCTTAATTTCAAATTTATAACAATTCAGAGAGAGAGAGTTTACATTTTCCATTTTAGGGGAGGTTCCTGCCTTCCTTAGCACACACCTGTCTTTTCAAACCAAAACAGGGCCCAATATTTACACATGGGAAAATATGCAATCAATAATAACCATGTTATTTACACTGGAGGAAAGACATGATCCGGGTGGCTGGAATACAGATAGGGGAAAGAGAACATATGCAGGGACCTCCTGGGGACCACAAAAGCACTGGGGTAAGGCAAGACATGGAGGAGTATAGAACATTAATTATAAGAGGTATCAAGGAAGCAGCCCCATGAAATCAGAATGCTCATAAGGTTTTTGATGAGCAGCAAAAGAGGGAAGAAACCCCAACAGAGTGCCTAGAAAGATTAAGGAAAAATATGAGGCAATATTCAGAGGTTGACCCTGATACAGTTGCCAGACAGACCTTGCTAAAGATAAATTTCCTCACTCACACTTGGCCAGATATATGGAAAAAGTTAGAAAAGTTAGATGGTTGGCAAGAAAGGAGATTAGAAGATCTTTAAAGAGAAGCACAGAAAGTATATGTGAAGAGAGATGAAGAGAAGGCCAAGGTAAAGGCCAGAGTAATGGTAACTGCCATTAGGGAAGGAAACCAACATGTAAAGAACAACCCATGTAAGGGAAGGAGACCCCAAATGTGAGAAGATACACGTAGGAGGGATGCAGCTCCTTTGCACTAAACACAAAAAGGAGAATTTGGGAAACAAGGGAACCTAGGAGCAGTTTGCTTTTACTGTAAAGAGAATGGACATATCAGGAAAAATTGCCCCCTCCAAAAATAGGACCTGAGGGTCTATGAGACTGAAAAAAGGAGAAGTGGAAGACTAAGGATGTCAGGGGCTCTACCTCCTGGAGACAGAATACGATCAGGAGCCCTTGATAACTTTAAAAATAGGTCCCCAGGAGAAAGAATTTAAATTCTTACTAGACATGGGGGCTGAAAGAACTTGTGTTTGTAAAATTCCAAAGGGGTATTAAAAGGGTCAAGATACTGTGCAAGTAGGAGGTGCAAAAAGGGAAGGGTTCAAAGCCTCATTTATAAAGCAAGTAAAGTTTGAAAGGACAAATAAAATAGGAATTGCGGATGTTTTATTAGTTCCAGAAGCAGGGTGCAATTTATTAGGACGTTATTTACAGGTACAGTTGAGCACTGGAGTACTCTCAGAGGAAGGGAAAATAGTAGTTAAGCTTCTCCAATTAAGGGAAGAAGATGAAGAAATTCATTAAAAGAAACCAAGATAAATTAAAAATGAAACCTATAGTAATAAAAAATAGTTAAATGAGAACCATTCAGTTCAGGTACGACAATACCCACTCTCCCCTGCTTGGGATTTAAGGTACTTGAGACAATAGTTCACATTCAGGCTCAGGTGTTTATTGTTTCTTATCAGTGTTACAGACTCACAGCTGTGAGTTCTGCAGTCCTTCATGAACAAGGCGCAAAATGGCTATCACTTGTTACAAGGTCTTTTAAGGCTAAACTATCCAATTAGGAAAGGACACCTAAATTATTTTCCCTTTTAACCCAATAACCAATCCCTCAAAGTCCGTACTGTGGACTTTTCTGTCCAATTACAAAATACCACCCAAACCCATGAAGAAGAAGAAAGAAGAAGATAAAGAAGAACAACCTGCCTCCACCCTAAAACCTCCATCTTGCTTCATATTTATTACTATTGTCTAAAACCCCAAACTCTACGTTTTTCACCCTGTGATATTACGCACGTCTAACCAACTACACACCTGCAATCCCAGTGCTATTAATCCATTTTGGAAGCCTGTTCCATGGCCTCTGGTCAAATGCAGTGCTCTCCTGGGGATCAGTGCCCATCAGCACAGAAAGTCGAAAATTCTCAGCATCCAGGATTCCAACAGGAGATGAGGACTGCAGCCAGTGATCCAGGACCTACTTGAAGAGGGGACCTTAGAACCCTGTATGTCCCCCCATAATACACCCATGTTGTATTGCACTAAGTAATTTTGTTAGCTATTATTTTGCACTGGGTGGTCTTGTTGTTTTACACCAAATAGTTGATGTTGTATCACATGGTTTGTTCCATTCTCCCCTCTCCCCCAAAGCCCCAGTGGTGGTGTCTCCCCAGGTTACTCCTCCCCTCGCCCCTCCCAACAGTTGTGTCCCATTGGCTGTGGTGCCTCTCTTCTGCCCCCTTCCCCTGTGTTTAAAATCTCCCACAATCAGACACTCGACCTTTTTTTTTCCTCCTAGACCCCCTGGAGTAGTTCCACAATGAACCGTGGGACATTTCGCCTCCCGTCTTTTGCTTTTGTCCTTGTCGAATTGAAGCCAGTGGTTCACAGCTAGCTGAAATGGACTCAAAAAGCCCCTTCAAACTGACAAATCCATGTTACCATTCAAGAAGTCAGATGGGACTTAAGGCTTGGACAAGCCTGTGAGAGAAGTGAATATAAGAACAGTGAATTGATACCCAGTAGTGCCTAACCCCTATACACTATTGAGTAATATTCCCCCATCACACTTGTGGTTTAGTGTGATAGACCTAAAAGATGCTTTTTGGGCTTGCCCACTGTAGCAGGCCCAGGGCCTGCAAAGCCTCTCTGGAGGTCAGCAGCCTAAGATACAAAATACCTAGTCATGATGACTGGACCTTAGAAGCCCCTTTTTCCACCTTCGGAAAGGGCTGATGTCTCTGTAAGACTATAGGTCACATTCCCCTCGACCCCTAATATTGGACAATTTCTAAAACTCCTTGTCCTGGTTCAGGGCAGATTTTGGAGAGACCCCCCCAAAGGGGCTCCTCTAGGAAAGCAGATTAAATCGGCCCCTCCCCCCAACTGGTCCGGGAGAAAATACCTCCTTGGAGAAAAGTGGAAAAAACCTGTTTATTAAACAATAAAACCTAAACAATATTAAACAATAAACCCCCTTACTGCTCCAAAAGAGATGAAAAACTCAGAAATTTCCCTCCCCAGGTTGCAGTTCAGCTCAGTCTCTTGTCAGTCCCTCCGGTGCTCGAAATGCTGTGGCCCAGGCCCGGCCTGGTGGGCCACAGATGCGAGCTGCTGATGCTCTTCTGGGTGTTCAGCCCAGAGCAGGTTTAAACAGATCCAAAGAGAAGAAGAAAATGCCACAATCCAGGAAACTTCTTTGCCTCAGCTAGCTAAAGTAACTAAAAACAAAGGAGAGCTGTCCGTCCTTCCACAGACAACACAGTCCAAGAGCAGGAATATGGAGGAGTGAGCGCAGTGTCTGAAAACAAACTGCGTGCTTCTTCTCTCCTGCCTTCACTCTGGAAAAAGTCTTAAAGGTGCAAAACTTATTATTCAGCATAAACAGAACAAGATGATTGGGGATAAAAGCATCATATAGTCAACCTAGGACACTCCTGTATCCTATAAAAACCCCTACTTTTTCCCAGCTCAGCAGAAGAGCTGTCCCTGAGAACCTTCGCAGAAGATTCAATAAAGACACTCCTGGGGAACCTCACACAGCGCTTCTCCTCTCTCTCCTCGCATCTGCCTAAGGCACTTAGCAAGCAAAGAGCTGAAATCACAAAATGAGCTGATAATGACTAAGAGCTGATATCACCTGAGCTTGCTAAGATAGCCTGCAGCGGGGAGCTGCTTGGGAACTCGGACAGGCTGTGCTGAACAAGACTGTACTATCCAGACCCGTTGCAGCACGTCGGGTGTTATGAACAAAAATTCTGCTATTTTTTTTTTGTGAGAAAAGGTTACAAAAATCAGCCAGATCACTGTTGCTGCTAAAGTTCTGCTTGTTTTGTTACTGTAATCACAGGTCGTTGTGGCTAATTACTCCTTTTGTATTAGCAGAGCCTTGCCCGAGGCTAAGTTGTACTTTTCCCCAAAATAGTGAAGAGATCTTGGGGGGTGGGGGGGGGCTATGCAAAGTGACTCCAGGACCAGCATGTTGTGGGGGACTACTGCTCCAAACGTACTGAGAAAACCCCAAAACAACGAGCCACCTAAGAGTTGAGAGATTGGAGTGATGCCTGGACGTCAGGAACGGGGTGCTGAGCCTGCAGAGATGCTGAACACCTTCGTAGTCCCTCTCACCCTGAGCAAGGGAGTCGTCCCGACGCTGGGAGCGGGCCAAGAGAGGCGGCAGCAGTAACATCCGAAGGGGTCACCACGCCCTAAAGGCTCCCACGAGGACCAGACCCCCAGCTCTGTCCCTAGTGGACAAAGCTGCGCATATCCTCCTCCTCCTCGTCGCCCTGGGAGACACGACGGGAGACTGCAGACCCGTCCGAGCTGCCCAATCCTGAGCTGATCACTTTTAATAAAGGCATCAAAAGGAGAAAAAGACTCCTGCCCTATTTATTTCAGCTGGGGCGCTCGTCCAGGATAGCCACGCTGGAAGAGGACGCCAGGACTGGCCATCTTGGACCTCCAGGACAGCTGGCTATCAGGACCAGAGGGATCGGCTCAGGACCAGAGACGCAGAGGAGCACCGGAGCACTGTACTTGTGAGAAATACGGTGGCGGGAGTGGGAGACGTGTGCATGTGTGTGTGACAGAGACAAGGGCCAGCAGCCAGACCCTCGAACTGAGAGTGGACCCCTCAGTACCGCGTTTCCGAACTTTCGTGAGAAAACCGGCCGGGAACAGGGGGAAGTGTGTGGAATTAGTGTAAGTCGTCTCCTAAGGGGGAAGAGGCCCCCCTCCCCCCCCCCCCCCCCCCCCAGGCATGCGGAGGGAATATTTGTATGAGTGGCACGCACCCAAAGTAAGTCCTGACAGAGGGAAGTCAGGCACAAATCCCAGCGAAGGAGGCTGTGGTTTGTTTTTAACTCCTGATACGGTGAAGCCTAAAAGTTGGCAGGTTAGGCAAACTAAAAATCAGGCAGTTCTTTTTCATGACAGAGGGAGTCAGGCACGACCCAGATTCTTAGGCCAAGGTTTCGTGTGTTTAAGTCCTGATAGATGTAAGACCTGATGCTAGGAAAGTTGGGCAATCAAGAGATCGGGCAGTTGTTTCAGTAGAAAATCCTGAGCATCAGGCAGAAATTTGAAGTTCGGTGGAGGAGGCTGAAGCTCCTCAAACAAGAGTTTTCTTGAAATTACCTGTCAGTAGAGGCACCTTTGGGATTTTTTTACTGTTGAGACCTGAAAAATGGGAGGGTGTAATAGTAAAAAGACCGGCAAGAGACTGAAGAATATACCTCCCAGTAGTCCCTTAGGAGAACTGTTAGAGAAATGGGATTCTACAAAGGCCACTGGGGGATTAGATAAAGTGAAAATGATCCACTACTGTGAAGAAGTCTGGCCAGAATTACAGGTGCAAGTAGGATGGCCTTGGTGTGGGGACAAAGGATAAGTGGATGTGCCAACAACTAAATCATTATCTGACAGATCGAGGAGATACCGATCCTGAGCAATTACTGTATGTAGCTTGCTGGTTAAAGAGCACTATTGGGGATGAAGGGGTGTGAATTTGTAAGGTACAGAAGAAGAAAGAGGGGAATGAAGGAGAGGATGATGGAATTAGGAAAAGATGGGACCCCCTGGATTTTTTGCCTCCTTCTGCCCCTCCACCTTATAATCCTCCTCTTCAAGCACCTCAAATGGCAGGTCCGGTTCTTCCCCCGGCTGCCATCTCATTACCACCTGCTCAAATTCGTCCTTCTACCTCTTTGTCTTCCCCTATGATAAACCCAGTATCTCCTCCAGTAACCACTCCCTCACCACCCCCTTCAGCTCCTCCAGTTCCTTCTGCATCACCACAAGTGCCTACTACACCTGCTACATTCTCCACCCCTTCTCCAGCTCCACTTAATATTCACTCAGGCTCTTCTCCCCCTCCTATTGCTGTCCCTTTACCTCCTCCTAGTTGGGACACAAATGCCTCCTTGCCCAGCAAACAGCTACCACCAAAAACACCTGCTGATGGGCAGGAAGTTCAGGGTAACCCAGATATCCCTCAAATTCCTAGTTTGGCATCTGAAGATGGGTCGTACTGTAGCACCAGATCCAAGACCTCCAAGGCAGAGAAACTCTTTCCCCTCAGAGAGGTTCCTATGGGAGGAGTAGCGGGAGGTGTTGGCTTTGTGAATGCTCCCCTAACTGCTTCTGAGGTGAGAGGATTCAAGAAAGAGTTAGGGCATCTACTTGAAGACCCAGTGGGCATAGCCAACGAAGTGGATCAATTTTTAGGTCCAAATATCTACACTTGGGGGGAGATGAATTCCATCCTGAGTATACTATTTTCCCCAGAAGGGGTCCAGATGATTAGAGCGGCTGGCATAAGAATATGGGAGAAAGAGAACCATCCAGCACCCCAGGTGCCATCAGGTGAACATCAACTGCCACTAACCGATCCCAGCTGGAACCCTAACCAGGAGGAGGGGAGGAAGGCCATGATGGAATATAGGTCTGTTCTGGTTTGACATTGGCACAACGCCAAATGCCCACATGAAAATACACCTTCTCTGGTGTCTGCTGTGAGATTTTGACCAGGAATAAACAAAGCAGGCTCTCACTTGAAAAAAAAGAAATGTTTATTAACTAAACTACAAAGACAATTACTAAACTTCACACAAAAGGAAGAAAAAGAAAAAAAAAAGAAAAACACAGGGAAAATGAAACCTCACAAAAACACTCTCCTCCTCCTCCTCCTCCCCCCCAAATTCCCAATACAATACAATCCAAAATCAATTCTGGGTCCAGCACCACCCTTTAGAATGCTCAACTTCAGTTCCTCGAGAGGAGAGGGAGTCCTTCCATGTGTCGTGGTGGCCTTTTCCGTCCTTGTTCCGGTGCTCTCACCACCGGACCAGAATCAGGGCTGCTTCCAGGGTTGTCCTTTTAAGGAGGCTGTGTCCAGTTCCAGAAAAGCTCAGTCTCTCACCTCTGGGACATCTGTCCCCCCCATATTTTATATACCCCCTGGGGCCGAGGGGTACCCACACTGAATCTTCTTTGGCTCTTGGACATTTCTCCCCCTGGTCTCAGTCTCTGTATTCCAGGGGAACATAGCTCTGTCCATGGCTACACAAAGGAGTCCAGCATAAAATGCCACTCCCTCTTCTCCATCTTTCTAACATCTCTCACTCTCTCTCTCTCTGGTCCAGACCTTCATCACTCGCTCATATTCTTCGTCTTCCTCCACTCTTATCTCTCGTCTAAGGAAGGGTTAATGTTCTGTGAAGTTTTCATTGTCCAAAAAAGGGTTAAAAACTCCTCCAAGCGGCTGGACTCCTGGCTGCACCCCCCCCACCATCTCCTCAGCCGGGCTGCCTGCTGCCAGCACATGTTTACTGCTTTCAAGATAATGGCACACTAACACCGGCTGCACTCTGTCTGTCTCCAAGGTGGTGGTGGGGGGGGGAACAGGCTGCCCATTGCTTCCCGGCATTTCTCCTTCCTTCCACCCTTGGGGGGAGGGGGCCAGGCCTACCTCTCCCGGGCCGGGCCGCATGGCTTTTCCCCTCCCCCAGCCCAGCCAGCAACTGGGCCGGGGGAGAGACTCAACTCCTTCACCGCTGGAAATCCAAAGAGGCCCTGCCAGGGGGAGAGCCCTGCTTTTACCCTGTGTTCTCGGAGGTGGACCCAGTGCCCAGTGGTCAGGCCAGGTGGCAATATTCAAATCTGAGCACTCATTGGCCCCATCCACACAGCATCCCAGAAATCCTGTTTCTGGGTCAAACCATGACAAGGTCTTTCATAATACAGGAGATTAAAGAGTTAGTTCCCAAAGGAACTAACACCCAATTGACATTTAAGGGTGCACAAGAGAAGGATGAAGCTCCTGCTACTTGGCTTGACCGCCTAAAGCAGAACTTCCAGTTGTACTCTAGAATAGACCCAGACACTCCAGAAGGTCAAGTGCTACTAAAAGTCCAATTTGTTACCAAATCTTGGCCTGATATACAGAGAAAATTGGAAAAGATTGAAGATTGGAAAGAAAAGGACATAAATGAGTTATTAAGAGAGGCATTGAAGATGTATTTAAGGAGGGAGGAAGAAAAAGCAAAGGCCAAGGCTAGGATCATGGTTACTGTAGCAAGAGAAAGTGTGGGACAGGCAGGTCCACCACCAGGAGGAGGCAAGTATAGGCCATTACTGTCAGGTGCAAGAGGGATGGAGACACCTCAAGTCCCTTTGAGAGAACAACATTGCTATTACTGTGGAGAGGCAGGACACGTCAGGAGGTTTTGTAGAAACCTCAGTCTCGATGCGGCAATAGCCAGGGAACAAGATAATTTAGGGAAGATCCTTAAAGGTCACGATTAGAGGGTCAGGGTCTTTACACTTTAGGGGGCCCAATACAACATCTAGAAGAGCCCTCGGTAAATTTTGAGGAGGGAGCCCTAAATGAAGAATTAGAATTTTTGAGTAGATACAGGAGCACATAAGTCCTGTCTCAACAAAGTACCAGAGAGTATAGTGAAAAACATCTCAAGTTAAACAAAACCATCTAGGTAGAAAGGATATCCAATAGCACCAAAACTGGCCAGTAACACTAAACTTGTAATAAGTAATGTGAAAGTAAAAGGTACCTTATTTGTTGTCTTGTTGTGTGTGTGAGAGTGAGTCACAAGCAAAGTCAGCCTCAACTTCCTGGGCAGGTGGGAAGGGGGCAGTGGAAAGAGTGTGTGTGACCTGCAAACCAGGCTTGTGTCCCCTGGGCAGGTGGGGGCTGTGGCTGAAGTGTGTGTGTGTGTGCGACCTGCAAACCAGACTAGTGCTCCCCAGATGTGCGAGGGAGTCGTAGCTGTAAGAGCGTGAGTGACACACAGACAGCCTCACAGGTGAATGTGCACCAGAGGCAACCAGAGTCAGGGCCCTTCCAAGAGGCCCAGAGATACTGAGACCTGTGGGCCAACCCCAAGGTGAGGGGGGGCTGCAGGGACCCTTGATTTTCTAGGACTAATGATCCAGTTTGTGTCGTGAGGGTGTGAAGGAATGTGTGAAAGTGAATGAGAAATAGGAGAGTGAATGTAGATGAATTAGAATAGAGGTGATGTAGATTGTGCATTATGAGTTTTATCACATCTCGTTTGAGGAAAGTGTATTGTGTAGAAGAATAGTGTAAAAAATAATTTAAGTGTAAGAGGTTGAAAGAAAAGTAAGATTTAAGCTGTAAGTGAAAGTAAGAAACAGAAGCAAGAGATAAATAAATAAGATCTTGAAAATAGAACAGAAAACCAGTGAATTAAATACACAGAAAAATAGGAGAATAAAAGTACTTTGGGAGTTAAGTTAGCTAAAAGAAATACAACTCCTTGCAAAATATAGAGTATTTTGCATCAAGAAGTTGATGAGAGAAACATACAAGCTATGGAAAAAGAGAAATTACCAATAACATTAAACAGAGAAAGTGAGTTTTGATAGAATCATAAAATAGCAGACCATTAATGCCTATATTTGAAAGCCCGTTTCAGGTACTCTTCATTACTAATTCAACTGTGCAGACCAAAAGAAAAAGGTTGGACCCACATCACTCTCACCCCCTGGCATTGGACCAGGATTCGACATCAGTTTTTCTCTCTGGCATTGGGCCAGAGTCCACACCACTCTCACCTCCGGGCACTGGATAAGAATTCAACCACATCACAAATTAATTCGCCTGAGTATAATATGATTTAAAGTTCACTCTCAGAAGGAAGAGTCAAAAAGACTGAACTGTATGGGAAAAAAATTGGTATCAGAGTTCTAACATTGCCTAAAATGCTTCAAGACAGTTCTGTGTAAACTATGTTGGTAAAAAGTTTAAGACTGTAAATAAGTAATTCTGGTTAATTTCCCCAATTTAATTCTAAAGACTCCAAGTTAATCCTCCACAGAGCTTCCCCCTAGGAGAAACCAAAATTACTAGGGAACAGACCAAGAGAGGTTTAACCAGAGAAGCGGGTAGAAGGGACTCTAAAGAGCTTGGAAGCTTCTTCTCAGTAAAATTCCCCAAGAGGCAAGGCCGGGTGGGCAGGCTGTGCAAGATGACCCATACTGGACTCTTGGGAAGGGTAGTAATGATGGCTCTGATTGCTGGTGGTGCTCTGGGGAGCCCAGCAGAGCCGGGCAGTGAATGCTACCAACCCCTCTATGAGGAGGAAGAAGCGAGCTCCTGGTCTAGAGTCCACATCAGTTCTAACCCTAATTATGTTAACCTCTCCCAATTGGTCCTTTATCAGAAAAACAACAGAATGTATTGGATAGCACACAATATTTCCACTTTTACGCAGCCACTCCTAGGAGAGTGCCCTATAGGGGAAGCCTGGTTGTGCTTTGAATGTGATGCTGCTGAAACAATCTCAGTAGATCAAGTAAAAAGAAAAGAAACAGTAAAAATGCTAAGAAAAATGGTTTGTAACAGGTATTCAACAGTAAAGTATTCAGCTACCCAGTGGATCCCAAGAGATCCAAACAAATTAGAGTCTGTTGAGAAAAAAGAAAGAGACAAGTGTACTCACCATGAAGTTTATGAATGGTATGAGTGTACTGAAAAAGAGATAAACCCCTTTTGGAAAATGAAAGAACTGTGTAAATGTTGGCAATGCCCAACAGAAGCTGAAAACACATTTCAGGGGAGCTCTAAACCCCTAGATTTGATCTCTGATACCACAGCACACACCAAATTGTCAGGAGACTGGTCTGGCAGCTGCACGACTAGAATGATAAAACCAATTTTCTTCTTATTACCCAAAGAAACTGGATCAAGTTCAGGAGTTCCTATATATAGTGATTTGGGAGAAACTAAACAGAACAAGCAAAGTGAAATAGAAATTGAGAAAATTCAAAATTGTAAAAGCCAAGTTCAGACCCCAATATCTATGTTAAAAAAAGTCATCAGGCTCCAGGCAGTATTAAAAATAAAGAATGCAATTATTAGAAACATTTCAAACAAAATTAAAAAAATAGCATGTGTAAATAATCAAGAACAAACTCCAACACTTGATTCCAGTTGGTGGGAGAACTTAGAGATTTTCAAAAAGGATGTATGGGAAAAAGTAGTTTTTCTCACTGTGTGTATACTTGGAGGATTGCTCTTTTTACTATGCTTATTTATCTGTTTCATTAAAATAGTATTTGCCGTGCAGACCAACCTAAAGAAACCAAGGAAAGTAACAAAGTTAAGTAACCGTGATTACCAAAGTGCTCAAGAAATTTATAGTCAATTCAAAAAATTAAATATGAAGCTCATGAGTCAAAAATTGTAAGTTGATGCAAGCTTAAAATTTAAGCTCGATCAAAGAAAAAGAGGGGGGACTGTTATGAACAAAAATTCTGCTAATTTTTTTGTGAGAAAAAGTTACAAAAATTAGCCAGATCACTGTTGCTGCTAAAGTTCTGCTTGTTTTGTTACTGTAATCACAGGTCGTTGTGGCTAATTACTCCTTTTGTATTAGCAGAGCCTTGCCCGAGGCTAAGTTGTACTTTTCCCCAAAATAGTGAAGAGACGTTGGGGGGTGGGGGAGGCTATGCAAAGTGACTCCAGGACCAGCATGCTGTGAGGGACTACTGCTCCAAACGTACTGAGAAAACCCCAAAACAACGAGCCACCTAAGAGTTGAGAGATTGGAGTGATGCCTGGACGTCAGGAACGGGGTGCTGAGCCTGCAGAGATGCTGAACACCTTCGTAGTCCCTCTCACCCTGAGCAAGGGAGTCGTCCCGACGCTGGGAGCGGGCCAAGAGAGGCGGCAGCAGTAACATCCGAAGGGGTCACCACTCCCTAAAGGCTCCCACGAGGACCGGACCCCCAGCTCTGCCCCTAGTGGACAAAGCTGCGCATATCCTCCTCCTCGTCGCCCTGGGAGACACGACGGGAGACTGCAGATCTGTCCGAGCTGCCCAATCCTGAGCTGATCACTTTTAATAAAGGCATTAAAAGGAGAAAAAGTCTCCTGCCTTGTTTATTTCATCGGGGATAGCCCAAATCCTGGCAGAGGACCCATTACTTGGTGCACCAAACAGAAAGAACTCTGGAGCAGCATTCCTCCTTGAAATTGTTACTGCCCTCACACACCAAGACCCCCTGAACAAATGTCCTCCGTTATAGAAGAACAACTCTGAAGGGCATCAGTCGACCCTCACAGATGACATCCGGACGACTGTCCAAGGAGACTGACAAGGCAGACCACCTACCAGCAGACCTTTGACCCACATCTTGCTGAAGAACTGTAAGTTTTAAAACAGCCTTTATTGCGTGCATTTACCTTGGGTCCTTTTTTTGCCTTTTTTTTTTTTTTCCCCATTTTTACTGGTGGCAGGGAACGGGAAATATGGTATTGAAACAGTACATTAAAACGATCCCAGAACGAGAGAGACTTATATTTACTTATCCTAGAAATCCTATCTTCTCACAACTTTTCTTTCTCTAAAAGTAATCTTTCAAAAACTAACCTGAAAAAATTTATAAAATGGATTTTTTTCCAGTTTCCAGATACTAATACACACACTACCACTCTAGACTCTTTTTGGGACACAGTTGGGACCAGGATATATACCCTCCAAACTAATCAAGATTTTTCTGTAACTCGGTTTATCCCTATATTTCATTCTATTATCAAAGCTGTAGAGAAAAAAAAAAAAATTCAGCCCCTCTGCAATAACCCCCCTGCAGAGAACATTCTAACCTTATCTGTCTCACCAGACACCCTCCCTTCAAATGCTAATCACACTGATAACAATTTTCCCCTCTCAACCCTGGAACCCAGTCCTTCGCTTTCCCTAGGTCCTAATGCCGCCTCTGGTGCTGTCTCACCCCCAACCCCTCTCCCTGTAATGGGGAACACAAAATCCGCGCCCCTCTCACCCACCTCCTCTGAGCCCGTGGGGTTCGCACGGTCTGCCTATTCCTACCTCCCCCCCTCCCCAGCCGCGGCAAGCACAAATTCCATTCCACCGATCACGCAACCTGTGGCATCCTGTGTGTACCCTTCCCCCGCATTAGCCACCAAGGTAACTGCGCCAGTTTCTGTCGGGTCCGTGACACCCCCCACCCCCACCGCTACTCCCTCCCCCCTGTCGTGAGCCCCCCCAATCCCTGCTGCGGTCCCTCCCACCCCTGCCACCGGTCCATCAATCCCAGCTACCACTCCTGCTGCTGCCTACCCCCTCCTCACGTGTCTCCCTACCCCTACTATCATCCCTGCCGCAGTAGGAGGTCTCCCTGTCTTGCCGTCGCAGCCCCAGCAAACCACGCTGTACCCATGGCAACCCATGCCAATCCCACCGCCTCCTCTCCCCTGCTTTTCCCTTGCCCCCATCCCCAGACTTTCCAGCCGCCCACTCACCCTCAGTGTCCTCCGGCGCTAGCACCCCACTTCCCCATTCGCCTTAGTCCTGAGCATGCTGTGCCACTTGTGGCACTGCCATTCCAGCTCCACTGCTGCCTCCCTCTAGCCAAGCCTTGCCATGTGCCTCCTCACATTCTCTCCAGTCCCATATACCCCTGCAAAATTTCACTCCAAAACACCATAAAAGGCATAGGGCACAGCCTGCTCACTCTCACTCCTCCTCTGAGGACAGCAATGACAGTGACTCTAATTTTGATACAGACAACATTGATCCATGGGCTCTATTAAAAATGGAAGCAACTTAGGCAGGGGACTGGGAACTGGCTCAGAAAATCAATGCCTTCTCAGTAACTTACATAAAGGAAAAAAGAGGTGGGGCCACTACTAGAAAGACGTGGGAACCTAACACAAATGAAGAACTTATACAACTACGAAATATAGACAAAGAACATGGTAGAAGTTCACATATTTTTAGAAATTTCCTAGAAGCTATGTTCTTAGCACATGTTTTAGTACCTCATGATGTTAAAAACATTGCCCACTTCCTTCTTTCCCCAGCAGAATATATGTTATGGGAAAGGCATTGGAAAAGACAATTAAAAACACTATCAGACACCTATGCTACAGATGCTAATAAGCCAGATTTTACAGTCAAACAGTTGGCTGGGGAGGGGGATTTACAGAAACCCTCTGACCAAGCTGACACCTTACCTAAAGCAGCACTACAAGACTTGGCTATTGCAGCAAAAACCTCCTTACTTCTTACCCCAGATGACTCTATTCCTACCCAACACTTTTCTAATATAAAACAAGGAGTAGATGAAAGCTTTATCAAATTTGTGGACAGAATTAAAGATGCTCTGGAAAAACAGATAGAGAGCAATGAGGCAAGAAAAGAACTTGTGCAAGCTTGCCGTGAGTAACACTAATGAACAGTGTAAAAAAATTCTGAGGGCTCTACCCTTGGATACAGAACCCACCATAGAGCAAATGCTGGAAAGCTGTACACATCATTTGTCCACTGAAAATACAGTGGCCCAAGCAGTTGCTAAGGGTATTGCTGAAGGAGTTTCTGGTGCATATGCAGTAATGGCTTCTAAAGACCAGGCCCACTGCTTTCACTGTGGAGACTTTGGACATTTTATAAAGAACTGTCCAGACAGGTCGCCTACCCCAAACCCCCATAGCACCTACCAAAGACCCCAGAATCAGCAGCGCTACCAGCAGCATTCGGGAAACAGTCCAGCGGAGTGCGGTGGAGCCCTGCACAAAGACAACAAATCAAAAGCTGTCCAGACCCAACCACGTATCATCCCAGGAGATTCCGGACCACGTGAAGAGGATCCAACACACGGAGCAATACAGAAGGGAACCAGAAGCCAGTTGGTAATTGCTCTGTCCATTGACTTTAATAATGAAAATGTTTATTGTGTTCCCACAGGCAAGCATGAGCCAAAAGGTTGTCCTTTTGACATCTTAATTATAGGTGACACTCTCCATGGCCTGGAGGAAATCTTTGTTGTTCTAGAAGTACAAACGGTGCACTCAGAACAAGAAATCTCTGTCCAGGTGTACTGCATGGACTTACCATTTTACCTTTCATGGGGAACTCTGATGGCACAAGCCTTTCTACTACCAAAGAATCACAGGGAAAAGCTTCCTCTCAACCCTACAGCAATGTGGGCATGAGTTGTGGGATCAAGCAAGCCTACCATCGAGTGTGGTCTCACCTGCAGAGGAGAGAAGATCCACTGACCAGGGATGCTGGACACCGGTGCTGATGTGACCATCACTGCTCGCTCAGAATGGCCAGCATACTGGGAACTACAACCAGTAGCACGCATGATTTCAGGGATTGGTGGAGCCACAGTTTATATGCAAAGCAAGAACAACATCCTCTTTGAAGGGCCTGAAGGCAAGTTGGCAACCATCTGCCCATTTGTGGTAAGAGCCCCATCACCATTTGGGGCAGGGATGTTCTATCCCAGTGGGGGGCTTCTCTACATATTCCCAATTGGGATTTCTAATTGGGGCCACTGAGGAGCGCACACTGCCAGATACCCCTCAGCTCATCTGGAAATGCCATGACCCGATCTGGATTGAACAGTGGAACCTCTCTTAAGTCAAACTGCACGCACTACAAGCCCTTGTGGAAGAACAGCTTGCCAAAGGTGACATCGTTGAGCCCACCAGCCCTTGGAACTCTCCAGTCTTCGTACTGCAAAAACCTGGAACAGACAGGTGGAGGCTCCTCCAAGACCTTTGCAAAATCAACGAGATTATCGAGGACATGGGCCGCTGTCGCAGACATCTTTTCATAAATATCCTTTATTTAGGATTTTCCCTTCTGGGAAGCTGAGGCCCCAGAAAAAGAATGTAAACAATGATTATCTGCTGCTGTGGAATGCAACAGGTGCACCTGTGATTGGCTCATCTTGGATGTTTACAATTAATGGCCAATCAAGGACCGAGCTCTCTCTGAGACAGAGTTGGAGAGAGCTCCTTTTTTATCATTCTTTTCTATTCTTAGCTTAGCTAGCCTTCTGAGAACTTTCCTTCCTTTTCTTTTAGTATAGTCATAATCATAATGTAATATATATATCATAAAATAATAAATCAAGCCTTCTGATCATGAGGCCAGCATTCTCTCTCTCTCTTCACCTCAAAACCCTTGTGACCACGGTCACAATTGGCGACCCGAGTGACTGAAGAGGAAGGAAATCATCACTTGGTGAGACCCCCAGAGGAGCATTTGCTGCACTGGGTAAACCCCGAATGTGTGGCATTGATGGTTGCTTCCCAAGTGACCACAGAAGTGGATTCTAGCCAGGAACTGAAGAACTGAAGATCCTGATTTTGACAGAGTTCACAGCAAGGCTGACCACAAAGAGAACCTTCTGAAAAGCCTCCAGGAGGATGGCCGGAAAGCTCAGCAGTAACATGCAGCTGGCCAGAGAGTGCTGGACTCTGTCAAAAGGTACTGTTGGCTTTTCCCTTCCTGATGATCCTGGCCTTCACAGATTATGGCTGCAAAGGTGGTGGGGCCTTCCCACCAGGGCTGAGGTTCAATTCTCCCCTTCAGAGGAGAAACTTATTGCCCTCTGGAAAAAATGGGGTGAAGAGGACGGATTTTGCTTGTTGGAGACACATTTCCATGCATTTTTTCCATGGGCAAAGCTCTTTGAGTTTTTCACGGATGTGCTGTATGCACTTGATATGTTCGTATGGGAGTGCATGGAATCCATTTTCCAATTTGTTTGGGACCGTGGTTTGGGACACCCCTGCATTTACCCAGTCTTCTGTATACTCTTTTCTATCTTGAAACGGAGAGCAGCTGTTTTTCCCTGGATTGCTAACTGCAACGGGCTCACTCCATTTCCCCCGACTCCAGTGGGAGAAGACCCTTTGGAGGGGAACGATCTGCTGCTTCCCAGCCCCCCTGAACCGCAGCGGGGGGAGGGGGGGGAAGTTTCACCCGGAGCCAAAGTTTTTTTTACTGCATTATCGAAGCATGCTCAGATGAAGCTTTCTCCCCCCCTTGTCTCTCTCCGGGGGAATGGGAGTGGGCTGCCCCACCCCTGGCCCAGAGATGGGGGCGGCACTGGTCTCCGAGGCCCCGCCTGCCGGGCTGGTGGTGCCGCCTCCCAGACCCGCTCCACGGCCGCCTCCCCGGGCGGTAACACCCATGGCTCCACTGGCCTCCATGCCTGCGCCTGAGAGCTCAGATACACTGCTTCCTGTGGCTGCGCCGCTGTTGCTAGGCAACGGCAATCCGGAGCTGCTTCCCCTGCTTCCCGCTGCTGAGCCGCTGTTGCTAGGCGAGGACGATGCAGCTGCTGCTTCCGGCTCAGCAGGGGATGCATTCTCTCCAGCCTCGCCGCTTCCGCCAGCCCCCTCGATGGCCTTGCCACCTTCCACCGAGCCAGTCCCTGTTCAGGATGATGATGAAAACGGCGCCGAACCTGCAGGACCTTTGGAGCAGCCCATGGTCCCATCGCCCCCGGTGGTGGCAGCTGCCTGCAGCGGCTCCAGCACTCAGCATGACTTCCCCCCCGAGTTTTTCGGGTTGTCCCAGGGCTGACCCTGTGGGGGAGCTGGGACAGGGGAAGAGGGCGTCAATCTCTCCTTCCGTGGAGGAGGCAGGGCTCGCCAGCTGGCTGTTGGTGCAGTCTGGCTGCCTGTGCTCAAAATCAGTGTTCTTGGCAGGTTGGGGGGTGTTTGTTTGGGGATTGCCCCTTGGAGGTTGCCATCTCTGCCGCCCCTCACGCGTCCCAGCGGCAAGGGACAGGTGGGTCCTGAAAGTTCTGCCCCCGGTCCCTGGGCTGGAGAAGGTTGGCGTGGTGCCGGGAGGCAGATGGGAGCAACATCCTCTGCATTTGCATTGCAGAGGCAGAGGGCACAGCGGGAAGCGATCATGGCTTGCTTGCCATGGGGAACAAACATTCCTAGACCCGAGATGAGGGTTCTTGGGACTGCTTCTATTTCCCTGCTGCTGGCATGCCTTGGTGATTTTGGGGAAAAGAAGTGTTTGGCCACCCGTTCTGCCATTGTACTGGCAGCAGGGTGCAGGCCTGTGGCAAGGCAGAGTCTGCCTTGTGGGTTGGGCCTGGGCTGTTGGGCTCGGGTCCCTGGACCAAGGCCACCGCCTGGCCTCCTTATGAGTTTGGGGGTTTTGCTTCCCCCTTCTGGTCCTGGGCCACCTTTCTGATTGGACAGGGTCCCCCAGGGCCTTTCTCTGGCTGCTCTGCTGCTGCTGCTCTTCAAAAAAAATAAAATTAAATTAAATAAAAAGGGTTGAAATAGCTGGCAGCAGCTCTGAAGCACTGAAGGGACAAAAATTAGCTTCAGCCCAAGTTTTTCAATAAAGGGCTGTGGCCAGGACATTCCAGAAGTTGTCTCGAAATTGTTTGAAATTGTTTGATGACTGTCAATGGATTTTGATAACTATTGATGGACTTTTCTGCAGCAAGCCTGTTTCAGGACCAAAAAGGAGTTTCAGAGATGGCAAAGAGGAACATCTTCAGCCCATGGACTTTTCCTGAAACTCAGCAGTTTGGACTTGGACTTTCTTCGCATTGTTTTTGCATTTTCTTGTATTGTGGGATTGTTTTGGTGATTTGATAGAGTTGTGTGTTCTACAGGTGAAGAAATTCCCTGTTCATTCCACACCAGCACTTGAGTGAGGTTTTGATTGGCAACAGATAACCTGTCAAGTGTTTGTTCTTTCCTCTGCATGTGCACAGCAGAGAAAATTACGAACACTTTTCTTTTTAATTTAACTAATAAAAGGTGACATGTCACAGACATCTTTTCATAAAAATCCTTTCTTTAGGATTTTCGCTTCTGGGAAGCTGAGGCCCCAGAAAAAGAATGTAAACAATGGTTATCTGCTGCTGTGGAATGCAACAGGTGCACCTGTGATTGACCCATCTTGGATGTTTACGATTAATGGCCAATCAAGGACCGAGCTCTCTCTGAGACAGAGTTGGAGAGAGCTCCTTTGTTATCATTCTTTTCTATTCTTAGCTTAGCTAGCCTTCTGAGAACTTTCCTTCCTTTTCTTTTAGTGTAGTCATAATCATAATGTAATATATATATCATAAAATAATAAATCAAGCCTTCTGATCATGACGTCAGCATTCTCTCTCTCTTCACCTCAAAACCCTTCTGACCACAGTCACAGGCCCCCTCCAGCCTGGTCTGCCCTCCCCATTAATGCTGCTTAGAGACTGGACACTTGCTATCATAGATATTAAGGACTGTTTCTTCAGCATTCCCCTGCATCCCCAGGACGCTCCACAGTTTGCTTTTTCCATTCCCTCTCTTAACAGAGAGGCCCCACTCAAAAGATATCATTCGTATTTTCTACCTCAAGGACTAAAGAACAGTCCCACTAAATGCCAGTGACATGTTGCTCACATCCTGTCTCCCATTCTGAACCTATTCCCAGATCCAATCATCCACCACTATATGGTTGATATCCTGGTTTGTGCATCAGAAAAAACTTACTTAGACAAAGCAGTTAAAAAGATCATCCAAAACATAGAAAAGGAAGGATTCGAGATCCATGAGGGCAAAATACAGTACACCAACCCATGGACTTATCTTGGAGTCCAGATCCGGGAAAGGACCATCGTATCCCAGCACCTCACCATCCGAGATGACCCAAAAACCCTGAGAGACGCAGTTTGTGCCGATCCATCAACTGGGTACATCCACTGCTAGGAATTGCAACAGAGGGCCTTGCTCCCTTGTTCAACCTTCTTTGTGGCAATGAGGACCTGGACTCTCCACGTACTCTCATAACAGAAGCCCGAGATGTCATCAGCAAGGTCCAAGAAACCCTGTCTTCATGCAAAGCCAATTGCTTCGAGCCTAGCCTGCCTTTCCAGTTCATTCCAGTTCATTCTAAGAAAAGCACCTCGGTTCTATGGACTGATTTTCCAATGGGACTTTCAGCTTCGAGACCCTTTGCTGATACTGGAATGGATCTTTACAAACAACCAGCCTACAAAGACAATTACTACCTTCCAAGAAATCATGGCACATCTAATAAGGCTAGAACTCGCCTCTGCTCTCTTGCAGGGTGTGAGTTCACATGCATATACTTGCCACTGACCACTGGGGACTTGGAGAATTTGCTCCAGACCAATGAAAATGTGCAGTCTGCCCTAGATAGTTATACAGGCTAAATTTCAGTTCATATCCCAAAACACAAACTTTTCAATCGTGATGTAACCCTTCATCTGACCCCAAAATTAGTCCAAAGTAAAACACCTCTCAAAGCTCTAACCATTTTTTCAGATGGCTCAGGGTCATCCCACAAGCCAGTAATGACATGGAAAGACCCTAAGACCCAAAAATGGGAATCTGACATCCAAATAGTGGAAGAATCTCCACAAATTGCAGAGTTAGCAGCTGTTGTCAGAGCCTTTGAGAAATTCAAATATGAACCCTTTAATCTGGTCACAGATTCAGCTTATGTTGCTGGTATAGCTATGAGAGCAGAACATGCTCTCCTCAAAGAGGTTTCCAATCCAAAGTTACACCAATTGATTCCTAAATTAATACGCTTAATGTCCCACAGAAAGCAACCTTACCATATTATGCATGTGAGGTCACACATGGACCTCCCAAGTATTATCACAGAAGGGAACAGGAAAGCGGACTCATTAGCCATGGCATTAGAAACTGCTAATGTCCCTAACATCTTTGCCCAGGCAAAGGTGTAACATGCATTTTTTCATTAAAATGCACCTGCCCTTATCAGAATGTTCAAGCTCTCAAAAGATCAAGCAAAAGCTGTTGTTGCCACATGCCCAAACTGTCAAAACTACCAGATACCATCTATGGGGACGGGAGTCAATCCCCAAGGTTTGACCTGCTGCCAGCTGTGGCAGACATATGTGACTCACTTCCCACCTTTTGGAAGGTCAAAATACGTGCACGTGTAGGACGACACATTTTCTGAAGCAGTATTTGCATCCGCACATCTAGGAGGAACTACACAACACACCATAAAACATTTCCTCCTTGCCTTCGCTACCCTAGGAGTACCAAAGGAGATCAAAACAGATAATGGACCTGCCTATACCTCTTGTAAGTTAAAAGAGTTCTTCAGTGAGTGGGGAATAGAACACAAGAAAGGCATACCTGAAAATCCCACAGGACAATCCATCGTAGAAAGGACACATCAAACCTTGTCCTGGTTTAGGGCAAATTTGTTAAAGAATCTGCAAAGGAGGGCCCCTCCAGAAAGCGAAACCCACACGGCCCCTCCCCCCAACCGGTTCGGGAAAAAAATTCCTCGGAGAGAGGTGGAAAGAACTTGTTTATTTGACTGGCCCAGCACCCCCAGCATACAAAATGAACAATACCCGATGACACCGTTTTGAGAAAGATGGCAAAATCAGAAAGTCTCTTTCGGGGGGTGGTTGCTCTGTTCTCAGTCCCTCCGGCGCTGGGCCAGCAGCTGCAGTGAAACCTTCTGTGTTCCCGGGTCCCAGTCTGGAGCAGGTTCCAGATGGTCACAGAAACAGGAGAGGAGAAACAGTCCAGGAAGCAATGTGGACTGTTTAGCTAGAACTAGCTAATAAGCAGAGGCAGAAAGCAGAGCAGAAGCAAGAGCAGAAAAAGAGAGCAAGCAAAAGCAGCAAGCTGAAGCTGGAAGTGAAAAAGCAGCCTTATGTACCGCTTGTCTCTGTGTCCCTGATAAGAGAAACCCAAACAAAACTTCCACTCTTCAGTGCCGGTCTTAAAGGCACAGAAAAGACGAATGGGGATATACAAGCATCATAACGTCACCCCAGGACATTCCACCCCTTATCCCCATATCATTCTTACCCCACAATCCAATCTCCCTGAGGTACACATCATGTTGTTCCATCTCTTTGCATTATCCACCACGTGCAACCTGGTCCCTGAGCAAAGACAACCCCACGAATGGGTTTGTCTGTACTCGAGGCAGAATTGATCCACACAGTCTTCCCTAACAACCCTCTGATATGTACCACTGGGTCTTTGTCTCCTTCTATTACATTCAGGGACTCAGACTGGGCAGGACCTGCTTGGTTGGTGGAACCTCGGGTGTTAACTAACCATGTGGCTTTTGCCAGATGCTGCTCCCAATTCTTGAAAGATCCCCCACCCAAAGCTTTCAACTGGGTTTTTAGTAGTCCATTGTACCTCTCCACTTTTCCTGCAGCTGGTGCATGGTAGGGAATATGGTACACCCACTCAATGCCATGTTCCCTAGCCCAGGTGTTGATAAGGCTGTTCTTGAAATGAGTCCCATTGTCTGACTCGATCCTCTCAGGGGTGCCATGTCTCCACAGAACTTGCTTTTCCAGGCCCAGGATGGTGTTCCGGGCTGTAGCATGAGACACAGGGAAAGTTTCCAACCATCCCGTGGTGGCCTCCACCATGGTGAGCACGTAGCGCTTGCCCTGGCGTGTCTGGGGCAGCGTGATGTAGTCAATCTGCCAGGCCTCCCCATACTTGTACTTGGACCACCGCCCACTGTACCAGAGGGGCTTCACTCGCTTAGCCTGCTTGATGGCAGCACACGTCTCACAGTCATGGATAACCTGAGAAATACTGTCCATGGTTAGATCCACCCCTCGGTCTCGTGCCCACTTATAGGTGGCATCTCTGCCCTGGTGGCCTGAGGCATCATGGGCCCATCGAGCTAGGAATAACTCTCCCTTATGTTCCCAATCTAGGTCTATTTTGGACACCCCTATCTTTGCAGCTTGGTCTACCTGCTCATTGTTTTGGCGCTCCTCATTGGCCCTACTCTTGGGTACATGGGCATCTACATGGCGGACTTTCACAGGCAGTTTCCCTACCCTGGTAGCAATGTCTTTCCACTCACCAGCAGCCCAAATTGGTTTCCCTCTACGTTGCCAGTTAGCCTTTTTCCACCTCACCAGCCATCCCCACAGAGCATCGTCTACCATCCATGAATCAGTGTAGAGGTAGAGCCTTGGCCACTTCTCTCTCTCAGCAATGTCTATAGTGGCATACCACCTTGCTGCCTTGGACTGAAGCCCATACTGGAGCTCTAATATGTCTGGCACGGCAGCACTCAGTGGTGGAGTCACTTCATTCAATGCACGATAGTACACAGTCAATCTCCATTCTCCTTCAGATTTTCGCACAGGCCAAATGGGGCTGCTGAAGGGTGAGTGGGTCTTGCTGACCACCCCTTGGCTCTCCAGCTCTCGGATCATCTTATGGATGGGGATCACAGCATCTCGAGTGGTCCTATACTGCCGTCGATGCACTATGGAAGTGGCAATTGGCACTCGTGTCTCTTCTCCCGTCAGGCATCCTACTGCAGATGGATTCTCAGACAACCCAGGCAAGGTGTTCAATTGCTGGATGCTCTCTGTCTCTACAGCAGCTATTCCAAATGCCCATCTGAGTCCTTTTGGGTCTTTGAAGTACCCACTTCGAAGGTAGTCTATGCCCAAAATACATTGGGCCTCTGGGCCAGTCACAATAGGATGCTTCTTCCAGTCATTTCCCGTTAGGCTCACATCAGCTTCCACCAAAGTGAAATCCTGGGATCCCCCTGTCACACCAGCAATAGAAACAGACTCTGTCCCCACATATCTTGATGGGATTAATGTGCATTGCGCACCAGTATCAACCAAAGCTTTGTACTCTTGTGGTTCCGATGTGCCAGGCCAACGAATCCACACAGACCAGAAAACACGATTTTCCCTGGCCTCTACCTGGCTAGAGTCAGGGCCCCTCTAAGCCTGGTTATCATTCTTTCCCTGGGTGTATGTTTTGGATGTTCCTTCGAGGGGATCAGACATGTCATCATCATCATACCTGGCCGTTCGGCTACGGGCAACTGGAGCTGCTTTCCTCCTGGTGGCTTCCTTCAGTTCAAGCACCCGTCGTGCCAGAACAGCGGTAGGTTTCCTATCCCACCTTCTCATGTTTTCCCCACAATCACGCAGGTAAAACCACAGCTCAGCTCGTGGGGTGTATCTTCTCTCACCATCTGGGAAATGTCTGCCTTGGATACCGGAACCTCAGATCTGTACTGCTGAAATTTGGAGAAGGTCTTCTTTAATCTCCTCTCTAAGCTTCTTATGGTTCTCCTCTATCTTATCCTCTAAGTTCTGCAGACGTGTTTCTACCGCTGTGATTCTGGCATGTGTCGGGCCTTTTAAAGCATCTGCATATGCTCGGAGCTTCCTTGCCATGTCAAGCACAGTCTCACCCCTCTCATCCCTCTTCATGATGGCTAAGGCAGAAGCATATTCATGTGGCTCGAGTCGTACGAGTTTTCGCCACATCACAGACGTGCATGGTACTAAGTCTGGGTTCCTAGTTGTTACATCATCTGAGAAGATAATCTCTGCCACGGCCATTTCTCTCAGGTGTTGGATCCCTTGCTCTATTGTCTTCCACTGAGTCTGCTGCATATAGAGATCGTCTGCACACAGGTATCTTTCTGCTACACTTCTTAGGACCCGTTCCCAGAGGCTGTGAGAGTTAGCCCCCCTCATCATTCCTTGGTCTATGACAGGATCCTGTGACAGGGATCCCAAATGCCTGGCTTCAGTGCCATCCAAAACGGTAGCCTCGCCTGCAGCATCCCAGGGACGGACCAGCCAACTAATTATGGATTCATCAGACCTTCGAGTGTAATCCTTCCATAGGCCATGAAGGTCCTTCAGGGAGAAGGACTCAATATTGGCATCTGATCTTGCACCTGCTGCTTTGACTCCTGACTTTACGTCAGGAGGCACTGAGGTTCCTTCTCCTTCTCCTTCATCATCATCATCATCATCATCCACTGGTCGATTGGTCTTGTCTGTGCATTTCCCACTTCTAGTGCTGGTAGCAACAGCCATGGGCTTAGCTGCTGGCTTCGAGCCTGGAGTGTTAGCTGCAGCCTGAGTCACCGGTACAGTTGCTGATTAATCTCCCTGCCCCCCTGCCTCTGTCTGCTGCCCGACAGTATCTAGCAGTGTGCGATAAGCATATGCCAGGCCCCAGCTCACTGCAATGACCTTCCTCTCCTTAGGCTCATCCTGGTACTTCTCTCTCAGATATTTCCCCACCTCAGCTGGGTTCTGAATTTGTTCATGGGGAAAATCCCAGGCTATAGGGTCAGAGAATTCCTTCAGGATTTGGCCCATATCCTCCCATTTCCTACACCACTTAGGATTTTCCACACCAGGGTTTACTCCTGAGTCAGGGGTCTCATCAGCCCATCTAGAAATCTCAGCCCTCATTCTAGAGAAGCAGCAGGCTGTATAGAGGAAGGTTACCAGATTGAATACCAGGAAGATGGTTTCTTTAACATTGAAGGGAAACTGAACATCCTTCACTAGTGATGCAACTGATTCATAGGAAAAGGAGGAAAGCAGAGGCTGAAAAACCTCATTCCCTCCTGCTCCTCCTGCAACGAACTGGATGCATAACCATAGCCATGAACCATTCATACCTGGAGCAGACCCCAGCATGTTTATAAACTTCTTGCACATTATTGCCACCAAACCCAGCAGGATAGCTATTCTGGTCACAGCCCCTCTGATGTAAAAACTACGTATTAGGGGCAATACTAAAGCTATTTCTGGATAAGAAAATAAACCTAGGGACCAGAGAGGTATTAAAATCTCAAAAAACCCTAGGGACCAGAAATGCATGCAAACCTTCACCCCAATAGACATTATGAATCCAAAAAGCATGGCTATTAGCTGATTTAAACGAACACAGAATAATAGCAGCCAAAATGCAGTCAAAACAGGGTTTTTCCACTCTCTCTCTTGCCTCACGTTTGGGCACCAAAGATTTGTACTGGTTTAGGGCAAATTTGTTAAAGAATCTGCAAAGGAGGGCCCCTCCAGAAAGCGAAACCCACACGGCCCCTCCCCCCAACCGGTTCGGGAAAAAATTCCTTGGAGAGAGGTGGAAAGAACCTGTTTATTTGACTGGCCCAGCACCCCCAGCACACAAAATGAACAATACCCGATGACACCGCTTTGAGAAAGATGGCAAAATCAGAAAGTCTCTTTCGTGGGGGGTGGTTGCTCTGTTCTCAGTCCCTCCGGCGCTGGGCCAGCTGCTGCAGCCGAACCTTCGGTGTTCCCGGGTCCCAGTCCGGAGCAGGTTCCAGATGGTCACAGGAACAGGAGAGGAGAAACAGTCCAGGAAGCAATGTGGACTGTTTAGCTAGAACTAGCTAATAAGCAGAGGCAGAAAGCAGAGCAGAAGCAAGAGCAGAAAAAGAGAGCAAGCAAAAGCAGCAAGCTGAAGCTGGAAGTGAAAAAACAGTCTCATGTACCGCTTTCCTCTGTGTCCCTGATAAGAGAAACCCAAACAAAACTTCCACTCTTCAGAGCCGGTCTTAAAGGCACAGAACAGACGAATGGGGATATACAAGCATCATAACGTCACCCCAGGACAAACCCTCAAAAGAGTCTTCAGTCAACAGCGAAGAGAAGCAAAAGTTATATCTCCAGTTGAAAGACTTTGAAAGGCTCTCTATGTCATCAACTTCCTAAATTGTACAACATCAGAGCCTGATCCCCCAATACTTCACCGCTTTGCAAATACTGCCTGAGCAAAGCTCACTGAGAAACCACCTGTGCTAGTGAAGGACCCAGAAACACATCAAATTTCTGGGCCTTTTACAATTAATTACTTGGGGGAGAGAGTATGCGTGTGTTATACTATCATCTCATCCAAGATGATACTCAGGATGAAACATAAAACCATACCTAAGCACGGCAAACACTACTTCCACAAACACAGACAAGCATTCCCCTGAGTCAAACACAAGACCTCCTCAAAACCAAACCAGTTCTGCCTGGAGACGAAGACGTCACCAAATGTCCACACACAGAAGAAAAGACCATCCCATCACGCAACAGCAGATAAAATAGAAAGCTGAACAACATACTGCTGCATCAAACCATAAGCCAGACACAGCCTAAACACAAAACTGTTTTCTGAATTATGTGTTGTTACCCGTATTTACCGTAAAAAACGCTATTATTCCCTTTTCTCAATTCTTACCAAAACCCCCTAACCTTATACCCACTCCCCCATCCTTAGCTTATAGAGGAAAAAAAAAAAGGAGGGGGGGGGAAAGAACGGAGGAAAGGAACAAGGGAGAAAACTGTAACCCCCCCTCCCATCATAAAGATAACAAATTTTGCTTATATTCCAAATCAGAAGCCGCATTCCTGTCAAAAGATGAAAAATATCTCGGTTGGTGCTGTCCTCACTGCTGCCTGGATGTTCTTCACGGTACTGTATGCCGTTGGCTGGATTAGCCCACAGCCTAGCCATAATGTTTGGATAACCTTAGCAAGGACATAAAAAGAGGACAACATGTGCTTATCCATGGGGAGCATTGTTTATCCACTTTCCAAATGTCTGGTACGAATTCCCTTCATAACAGATGACTGGCCCGTCTATAACTCAGAGCTCCTCCGCACCACAGGTAAGAGACCCAACCCGGTAGATACTCGGGAGAAGTGGACGAAAATGTTGCCCAGTGCTCTAAAAGAACCCCAAGAATTGGACCTTTTGGGGTCCTCCAAGGACACAAACTGTGTCAAATTTTACTTTAGGTGTCCAAAAAATAATTGGCCAGAAATAGACCAGAAAAAAACACATACCGAAAAGACATATGACCCATTAACAAAGCCTATAACTATCCCAACTGGTGTAATTACACGGCTCATGTGATCTCTGTGTCCTCTCTCCACCCCAAAGTATTACCCAAGGGAATGTTTCTCATCTGTGCTGACAGAGTATGGGCTGGGATCCCCTCCCGACTCCAGGGAGGCCCCTTTACCCTTGGAAAACTTTCTACCCTCACTCCAAATATCACCTTGTTATGTAATTGGAGAAAAGAAAGTGAATTTAAATGCCACAAAAGATCCTACATGAAATTTGATTAAAGTTGTGATCCCAAATTATATGATTGGAACAAACTAAAAAAGATTGCTGTCTCACTATTCCTACCATGGGTAATTGCAGCTAAAGCCCTTGGTGAAATAAATAATCTCAGGTGCTGGCTCAGCAAGCAAGCCAACACTACATCGACTGCCCTGAGCAATCTCTTAAAGGAAGAAGAAATCACAAGACATGCTGTTGTAATCTTCACTGCTGTGTTGTTCTTGCCTCTCTGCTGGGGCTCTTCTCCATTCTCTGCAACACAGTCCTTCCTGTCTTCTCAGGGACTCCTTCTGGGCTCCCGACCCACCCCTATTTATTTCAGTTACCTTCATGAGCTACAGCTACTGCCCAACTAAGGACTTTGCAGCTGTAGCTCGTTTGGAGCAACTCGGACCCACACAGGTCTTACAATACAACATATATTCAGGCCCCCACAACATGCATCACTTCAAAATCAAGCAGCAATTGACTTCCTGCTGCTTGCCCATGGACACAGCTGCCAAGACTTTGAAGGTATATGCTGCTTCAATCTCTCTTCACACTCGGAATCCATCCATGCGAATGTAATAAATGAATTCACCAAATTTAAGAATCGTATAATTGTCTTTATTATTATGCAAGCAAGAATAAGCAAAGTTCAGCGCTGGGCGGCCAGGAGTCCCCGCTCCTCTTAGGCGCGCACCTTTCACCCTTTAAAGTTCGCTTTTTATTGTCCCTTTCTTCCGGATTCCTGGATGACGTGGTCCGTCTTCTGCGTTTGCTCCTCCGGTTGCTAGGGGGTCTTTCTCTGCCTTCTGGTGGTCATGGGATGAAGGCCCCAAGTCTTCCTCTTTGGCCGCTTTCCTTATAAGGCATATCTATAAGTCTAAATTCTACAAGCTAAGCAATTCTTGCAAGGTTAATAATTGTTACCATATGCGAGGGTATCTAGTTACAGAGGCTCTCCTATATCTATGGGGTGGCATTTGCAAACCAAGAAATTCTAGCGAAGTTAATAATTGTTACCAGATGTAGCTGTATCTAGTTACAGAGGGTCTCCTATACCTATGAGGGGGGTTTGTAAACAAAGCAATTCCTACAAAGTTAAAGGTTTTACCATATGTGACTGCACATAGGTACACATTATATCCTGCTAAACAAGAGCTGTTTAGCTATTGTTTTATAATTTAAATTATCTAGCTATTAATGAACAAACGTATTGCTACTTATTACAGCGAACATCCAGGAACTGAAGGAACTTTTGAAGGATTTGAAAGTAGAAAACAACCCAGACTGGGTCAATGACTTTTTCAGTCAATGTGGATTAACAGGATGGGTTGCATCTTTGGTTAAGAGAATGTTGTGGATTTTCCTTCTAAGTGTCATTGTATTAGCTATGTTCTCATGCCTTGTTCATTGTTTCAAAAGAACTATAGGGAGCACCTTTTTTCTAAATACAGGAAGTGGAGCTGTAGCAGGCCTGGGGCCTGCAAGTCCTCTCTGGCGGCAGCAGCCTAAGATAGGAAATGCCTAGTCATGATGACTGGACCTTAGATGCCCCTATTTCCACCTTCAGAAAGGGCTTATCTCTCTGTAAGACTATAGGTCACATTCCCCTCGACCCCTACTATTGGACAATTTCTAAAACTCCTGTATCCTATAAAAACCCCTAATTTTTCCCAGTTCAGGAGGAGAGCTGTCCCTGAGAACCTTCACAGAAGATTCAATAAAGACACTCCTGTGGAACCTCACACAGCCCTTCTCCTCTCTCTCCCCGCATCTGCCTAAGGCACTTAGCAAGCAAAGAGCTGAAATCACAAAATGAGCTGATAATCGCTAAGAGCTGATATCACCTGAGCTTGCTAAGGTAGCCTGCAGCTGGGAGCTGCTTGGGAACTCAGGCTGTGCTGAACAGGACTGCGCTATCCAGACTCATTGCAGCCCACCGGGGATGCCCCAAAACCCAGCAGAGGCCGTATTAGCCCACTAGCAGGAGAAAGTAGAGATATATTTGCCTTTGAATGGGAGGACCCCGATTGAGGAAGAAAGCAACAGCTTCGGTGGACTAGGTTACCCCAGGGGTTTTCCAAATCCCCAAACCTATTTGGTCAAGCACTAGGAGAAGTACTGCAACTTTTCTCTATCAAACCTGAGATAAACCTTATCCAATATGTAGATGATGTGCTTCTCTCAGGACGGGAAGAAAACAAAGTTAGGGAATCCACCATAGTGTTGTTAAATTTTCTGGGGCACTAAGGACTTTGGGTATCAAAAGGGAACCTCCAATTTGTAGAGCATGACATAAAATACCTAAGATGTGATTTGTCAAGGCAACCGGTGATTGAACCCTGAGAGAATTATGGGGATAGTCTCACTTCCATGATGAAAAACTAAGAGGGAGGTTAGTAGGTTTTTAGGCTTGTTAAGATATTGTAGGCTATAAATTGAAAGAAAGACACAGGTGTCGCAGACATTTTTTCACAGAAATACTTTCTTTGGGATTTGTGCATCTTCTGGGAAGCAAAGGCCCCAGAAGAAGAATGTAAACAAATTGTTATTGGCTGCTGTGAAATGTAGCAGGTGATCCTGTGATTGGCTCATGCTCCGTGTTTACAATTAAGGGCCAATCACAGGGCCAGCTCAGGGATAGATTCCCTGGACACAGAACTTTGTTATTCATTTTTTCCATTCTATTCTTAGCTTAGCAAGCCTCTGCAACTTCTCTCTTTATTCTTTTTAGTATAGTTATAATGTATTATATATCATATATCAATAAATCCAGCCTTCTGATCAAGAAACAAGATTCTCGTCCTTCTCTCACCCAGCGACCTCCTCAGGTTGTTGTAACACACAGGCCATCAGGTTCTTGTGTGAAAAATTAGTAGAAGAAGAGGTTAGGTGGGAAGAAGATGGTGAGCAAAAGTTTGAAGCTTTAAAGCAAAAATTAGTCAGTGCACCTGCACTGAGTCTCCCTGCCTTAGACAAATCTTTCTATCAGTTTGTAGATATAGAAAAAGGGGTAGCTCATGGAGTACTTGCCCAGGACTGGGGAGGATCCAGTGTTGTAGTGTGGTTTTGTTTTATAATGGTTTTGTCTTTGTATCCACTTTTTTTCCCCAAATGGTTTATCCCAGATTGTATCCCCTCCCTCTACCTGTGTAATCCCTCTCCTTTGCTGAGAACATCCCCAAATCCCCACCCTGGCTCTCTGTCAGTCACTCGGCATGCCATTCCCTCCATCTAGAACTTTAGGTCTAGGACATTGAGTCATTAGCCAGAGGCTAGGGGTCAACCCCTCAAGTGTCACCCCATATGCTGTCCTAAATGTCCATTCCCCCAGTATCCATACCTTAAATTTTCTTATTGGTCAGTAAATGTTATCTACTTTTGGTTTCCATCTCCCTTTAAATGTAACCTTGGCACCTCTCCCAGGGTTGTCAGCAGGAGGTGCCCTGAGGTTGTAAGGGCTCCCCGGAGCTCCTGAAATAAACCTTCGATTAACCTCTGCTAAGAGTCAACCCCTGAATCTTCCACCGTTTTTCCAGCATCGCCTCTGCTGCAGGCAATCAGCCTAGCTGCCTTCCGTATCCCCGAGGCACAGGAGAGTGCCCCCCCTCCCCGCTGTCCACCATGTCAGGGCTGGCCGGGATTCCCTCAGAGGCATTCAGAGGGACTCAGTAGCACTCAGAGGAACCAGAACATTCCAGGAAACTGGTGGCCTAATTATCAAAGCTACTAGATCCTGTCAGCCAGGGGTGGCCGACATGCATTCAGGCGGTGGCAGCGACTGCCGTACTTCTAGAGAAAAGCAAAAAAATACCATTTAGGGGAAAATTGAAGATATATACCCCACACTCAATTAGAAGTATCCTTAGCCAAAAGGCTGAGAAATGGTTCACTGATTCCTGAGTGTTATGAGACAGACTAGGGATCCATCCTGAATTAGGTGAAGTGTCTAACAACGGTGAAAAGTCAAACGGCCAAAGCTGAAGGAAAAACTCGCATGCCGAGACAGCAAGGAGACGGAGAAAGAAAAACAGAAAAGACCACGAGGTCAATTTGCCCTGACCTAGAAATTCCTTTGATAAAGAAGAACTGGTGCTAAGTGTCATGAATATGTATGAACTTATTGTGAAACTGTATGCATATGCATTTGGAAGGGGGATAAAAGGAGGTCTGAAATCTTCAGGGGTACGCATGCCTTTTTAGGAGGATTTTCTCCGTGTGTGTCCAACGTCGTAAATAAACATACCGAGCTTTACAACTTTTATGAAGTTGTGAGGTTTCTTCTTTTCTCCGCAAAACATTATGGCAAGCCAGCCAGGACTTCTCTGTCCCCGCGGGGGCAGGGGGAATAGACGGACCTCCAAGGCGCGCCCTAGGATTTTTTTTCCTGGTGGGGCTCCGTTTGTCTCAACTTGCCACCTGCGAGGACAGACAATCACCCGCTGGCCTGTGGAGGAAGATATGGTATGTACTAAGGGGCCCCAGGGGGGAGGAAGGAGAGCAAGGGAGTAAACCACCCAGAGACATCTGGGTTCATGGGTTCGGCTGATAGAGCAGCTGTATTAGGGACGGGGTTCATCGTTCTGATAGAGCAGACCGCTAGCGGCTTTGGGGGTAAGCCGGGTGAACCCGTGTATGTGTGTATTGGGGATTCGTAGTTCTGATAGAGCAGAACTGGTGAGCCCGTGTGTGTTTTGTTTGTGTGTGTGTGTGATGTCCGGACACTGTGTTGCTGTATGGTAATGTGTGTGGTCAGTGCACTGTGTTTGTGATCGTGCAGGTGATAAGTGTATGGTGTATAAAAGAGAGTAAATCTCCAGTGCCCTACAGTGCAGGGGGGGGGTCAGTACTCCCCGTGTTTGAAGCGGCCGAGTGAGGCCAGAGGCGCCGGCTGCAGCAGGCTGCGGGGGCAGGGAGAGAAGTGCCCCGCGGAGAAGCGAGTGGAGGAATGTCAGTGATGGTATTTATCGTGTTTGAATGTAGTGATTTGTGGAGATTTGGTACATTTTAACCGTGAGTATGAGCTCAGAGTTCCTTTGCCTTGGATGTTTGGACTTGATCTCTAGACTGTGTGCTGTTATTTTGATTGTGTCCAGGAAAATTGATGAGTAAATGCTGAATTATGGTATGCTGTGTTGTGTTGAGAAAGTGAGCACTTTGAGAAATATGCCCTTTCCCAGTGATTTTGTGTGGTGATTTTCTTCCGCTGCATTGTGGTAATTTGATTCTCAGATTGTATAGTGGTGTTTGTGGAGATTTTAAGATTTTGTTGCAACAAGAGTAGCATTTTACATAGGAGAACTATAGTACGGTGATTTATGTTTAACTTCGATAATGCGAGTTAAAGGAATTCCAAGAATTCTCCCCCTCATAGTAATTCAAGCCTTGGCTCTAGTGAATTTGAGGTTAAGGGCAGGGGGGGGGGGGGAGGGCGTGTGTCTGTGTCTGCGGGCATATCAGAGTTTCGGCTGTGACTAGCACAGCCTTTTTGCAAAGCAGCAAAACAAGTGTAAGTAGACACAGTGCTTAATTAGATCGTGCAAGAAGAGAACTAGAAAAGACTGATATTTTGTAAAACAGAGTTTATATAGAAGAGATAGAAGAGGTGAATGAGATGAATTAGTTAATGAGACTTATGAGATTTATGAGACTTCAGTTGGTACTGCAGTAAGTCTTTACTGGAAACAATCTGCTGTAGGGATTTAAAGTTCTCTGTAACAAACAGAATAGCCTGCCTTTGTGAGCAATTTCGGGGAGCCTTTGGTACATCAAGAGGCTAGCAGGCTGTGTGAGGTGACAGTGGCTGCGCCCTGGGCACAGGGACAGCTCTGGCTGCCCTGTCTCCCCAGGGAACACGGGAATGGCCTGTGGGCAAAAGCTGGATGTGCAGGTATTATTGCAGTGCGGTGTTTATGAGAAACACTGGTATTGCTGTTTTGCTGTTCCAATAAGTGTCAGGGTACATGCCCCGAGTGTAAATTAGAGGTTTCTGGTCAAGCGGATTCAGAACCTAAGGTCTTAGAGCTTGTGTGTGGGAATCACATCTGATACCTGCCGCCTGGAGCTGTGTGTATAGGAGGAAAACTGAGAAACTACTGTGAAGGTCTGTAAAAAGGTTTGAATGGAAGCGAGATAGGGCAAGGAGAAATAAATAATGAGAACTGACCAGAGCAAACAGGTTCCTAAATTAGCCCCTTTTGGGAGGGGCTCACTGGGAGGAGGTTGCCAGTAAGAGCAGCTCAGAAAATAAAAAGATTTATAGTGCTTCATTGCTGTTAGTACTGTTTTATAATAGGAAGATAAATGGGATAGTTTTTGTATGCTGAGATGTCTTTTGTTTTAAGAAATCACCCAGAATGACAAAGAGACTGTGAGATCAGACCGCCCTCTGGTCTTGGCCCTTGAAAAGGAAAACAAGGCAAAGAGAAAGCAAATCAAACATGTTGTTCAGCATGCAGCATAAGATAGCAACATATGAAATCAGGCAATAATTATCATGCTGAAATGCAAAGCAATCACAGTTCGCAAAATGAGTACATATGACCTGCTAAAGGCTTCCTCCCAAGGTAAGGGAGGAGGGGTAAAGATGACCTCCCCAAAAGGGAAGAATTTTTGTCGGCACAAGGGTCATATATTCAGTTTTAAATAAAGCTTTAGTACCTGTGGAGAATGTTTATGTTGTAGTGTGGGGAATGAACAACTGGCCAGTCTGAGAAGGCATACTTTTGCAAACCTTTAAAGTAACATCTGTACTATGTGTACCTAAAAGCTTTTGTACAATTCGCTCAATTTGCTAAACATTCTCAAATGAGAAAGGTTACTCTGGAGGCAAATAATATAAAGATGTTAGGCTTAATATCAACAGACACTGAAATTAAGAAAGACATTGGTAAGGAGATATTAGAATAAGTAAATGAGTGTTTTCAAGGGTATGGGCCTCTGCTGCACCAGGGAGAGTGAAAGATGCTCCCCCAGGGGATGCTCCCCCATCAAGCTTAATGAAAGAACACAACCAGTGAGAACTGAGCAGTACCCTCAAAAGGAAGGTAAGGAAGGAATCAGTCCAATAACTGATAGTACTGGATTAAGGGCTGTCAATAAGATAACACAGAATTTGTACCCTGTGGTAGCAAATCCATAGACCTTACTAACTTGTTTAACACCTGAGCTAACCTGGTTCACTGTTTTAGGCCTAAGAGATGCCTTCTTTTGCCTCCCTATCCACAAAGCCAGCCAGAAAATTTTTGCATTCAAACACAAGCTCACATAGTCCATGTGCCTGAAGGCTTCAAAATTCCCCACTCCGATTGGAGAACAGCTTGCAAAGACCCAGAGTCCTGGGAAGCTCCACAAGAGGAAAGGAGGCTGTTGCAGTACATGGACGATCTTCTAGTAGCCACTCGGACGAGGGAAGTGACATAAGCCTGGACGGTAAGCCTTTTGAATTTCCTAGGGCTCCAAGGATGCAGAGTCTCAAAGAAAAAGGCACAGGTAGTGAAACAGAAGGTAATCTACCTGGAGTAAGAAGCGAGTGCTGAGCAGCAGACTTTAAGGCAGGGAAGCCCTATGCCAAACCCTGAACCCCAGACAACGAAAGAACTCCAAACCTTCTTAGGCATGGCAGAGTAGTGCCAGCTGTGGGTTTATAATTATGGACTGTTCGCCAGACCCCTCTATGCTGTTATTGCCAATGGGAACTGAGATCTCCAGTGGACAAGAGACGCCACACGGGCCTTTCACCAGCTAGAGAGTGCCCTCATGTCGGCTCCAGCTTTGAAACTTCCAGATGTAAGTAAAGCATTCTTTCTATTTTTCCATGCAAGGAATTGCCCTGGGAATATTGGCTCAGGACTTGGGTCCATACCGGAGGGTAGTTGCTTACCTCTCTAAGCAACTAGATGCAACAGCCGAAGGATGGCCAGGTTGCCTCAGAGCTGTAGCAGCAGTTGTGCTGAACATTCAAGAGGCACACAAGTTTACCCTGGGACAAAAATGACTGTGCTAGTGTCCCACACAGTGTCCGCAGTACTGGATGTAAAGGGTGGCCACTGGCTTTTCACCAGAGAGGTTTCTGAAATACCAGGCCATCATGGTAGAGCAAGATGATGTAGAGATAGTGGTGACTAATATTGTCAACTCAGCTTCTTTTCTCAGTGGAATCAAGGAGAAGCAGTACACCATGACTGCCTAGAGACCATTGAAGCTACGTACTCCAGCCGCCCAGACTTAAAGGACACTCCTCCGGACGATGCAGAGACCTGGTTCACTGACAAGAATGCGACATTGCAAAATTCACAGTGACTACCTGCAGAGAGGTAATAGAGTCTGGACCCTTACCAACAGGTACCTCTGCACGGGATGCTGAGATAAATGCATGGACCCATGCCCTAGAAACAGCAAAAGGCATTCAGAGTTGTGCATGCACATGGAGCCATCTGGAAGGAGAGAGGACTGCTGACCTCACAGGGAAAGAAGAGACAATCCAGCTGCTGGAAGCAGTTCAGCTACCTGAAAAGGCATATTAAGGCACACCAGAGAGTGAGCTTAAAATTGGAGGAAAGAAATGAGCTGGCGGATGGAGAGGCAAAGAAAGCAGCAAAGGGTGAGGTACAGATTTTCCTCGAAGGTAAGCCATAATACAATAATACTAATCAAAAGAGACGTATAACTGCAAGGGGTGGGCTACCATTGAAAGAGAGCTAGTAATCCCTTCCCATTTTCGTGGTTACTAGTGAAGGAAGGGCACTAGAAAACACACTAGGGCCTAACTACTTAAAGCCTTTTATAGAGTGTGGCTCCTTTCTCAAAATGACCGAGGCTGCGAGTGATACAGAGTGCACTGAAATGAAGTGTTGACTTTGAAGTAGTAATTCCCACAGGCTTTCTAGAACACACATCTGATTGAAAGAATTGTTGTATCATTGTCAGGAATTTATATGCCACTATCACTCAGGTGAGCTGATAATGTGATCCTTGCCTCCAGACTAACCTCAAAATACCCCCCCCAGGCCAAAACTCAGTCAGACTGGGAGAGGTAATGGGCCTGTACAGCAGTGGCAAATCAACTTTTCAGAACTCCCAAGGAAAGGGGGGTATTAAGGTTTACTGGAATTAATAGATATATTTTCAGAGTGGCCAGAAACATTCCCCACCAGAACTGTCAAAGCTCAAGAGGTGACCAGATCATTTTTACAAGAGATAATACCACGCTTCAGAGTTCCAGCCACAATATCCTCAGATAAAGAATCACCTTTCATTTCCAAAATAGTGCAACAGATTAGTAGCCATCTGGGCATAGATTAAGAACTTCACACCCCATACCTCCCCCAATCAAGCGGCCAGGGGGAGAGAATGAATCATTTGATTAAGCAGCAAATCATAAGACTGGGGCAAGAAGCTCTTCCACTAGCACTATTGCAAATTCAAACTAAACCTTTTGAGCTAAAGGAATGCTGAATCCTTTTGGAATGCCTTATAGAAGACCATATAGAATACAAGGGGAATGTCCAGAATGTCCACTTACATGGTGGCATTAAGCAAACAGCTCAGAGTAATTGAGAAACATGTGGCTGGAACTCGGAGCAGGGAGTTAGATAGCCTGGAGATGATGTATATGTTAAGTCTCTTACAGAGAAGACTTCGGAACCACAGTGGGAGAGACCACTGCAAGTACCTCTCACCACCTTCACTGCAATCAAAATCAAAGAGCAGAATGCCTGGATCCATCACTCTCGGGTGAAGAAGGCCCAGAAGCCCCTTCAGGAGTGACACCAGGAGACAATGAACTGAGACTAAAACTTACTCGGGCAAAATGAGTATATTGCAGTCGGGAGTATCTCCTACTTTAGTGTACAGAATTGTTTTGTATGGAATTATAACTGAAGTTTTAGAACTAGAGAGTACCTCTACCCAAAGCAATGCTGAATGGCCTTGGTCCCTGGCATTTAATCAGTATACTGGATCCATGGGAAAACCTTCTGAGATAAAAGATTTAAACATATCTACTGTAGTAATCCACGAGAATCAGGTATGTGAGGAGCAAGAATAGCAAGAACAGGAACTGTTAACACTTCAAGGAATCTGAGGAGAAGAAATCAAAGTAAAGTGCTTAGTCATCAATAGGATGGCTTATGAGAGACCAGATGTAATTAGTGTCTGAACCTCCCCTGGTGTATATGCACACCAGGAAGTCTGTGATAACCTAAGTGAATCAGACTGTTGGTGTAATTTCACCCTGATACAGCCTGTAGAAGTGACCTGCCTTTGAGCTCAAGTTACTGTCAGACTTTCATTTGAATTCAAAGTGGACACTGCACTTTTTACCACAGCGGGGCCTTATACACCCCATACTAGTTCAGACTCTTCCCAAACTCCAAACTTGAACCTAGCATAGTAAAGAATGTGACTGAACAACAGCTATTATTCAATCCAGAATGGTCTCTCAAACGTGTGGAGTTGATAATGCAAATTAACATCTCAAAAATCCAACCAGCCTGCTCCTCCTTCCTAAAAACTTCCTTTGACGGCTGGACAACATGGTCACAAAAACAGGCATATCTCAGGAGAAGAACCAGAAAGGAAGGAGCCAGCTCTCCTGGTGCCTAAAACCAGGAACACCAAGAAAGCAGTTTCCTTAGGTCATTTTACAAGCTGGTTGGCTGAACCCCCAGGCAATGGCTGGTAAAGGGTGCTGAACTGCAGGTGGTCAATTAACCCAAGCAAGGAAGGTGATTTCCTTATTTATAACTGTCCCTTTTCCTACTGAGATTCGGATCAGTGATTGTCCCAGTCTGAGGCGGTTGGATTCTGCTTAAAAGAGGTAGAGAGAGAGACCCCCTGAGAGCACAGCAGCAGGCTGTAAGATTTTGAGCATCACTTTTGTGCTGAGTGTTTCAAGTAGCAGAAACCTGATCCCAGTTTCTTCTGAGGCACTGCAATGAACTTAGGCTCTTCTCTCAAGATTTCCCCTCCATTATCTTCTGCCCTGAACACAGTCCACAGCTTGATCTTAGCTAGGGGCAAGGTGGGTGAGGTTTTGTAGACCAGGAGAGACATTCCTGCTTGCCACACATCTGAGAAATCAGGTGCTTTGGAGGGAGAGGGAGAGGTTAGATTCCCTGAGGTCTCTACATTTCAGAACAAACATCTGCCTCAAGTATGACCTAAACCTCTGTCAGATACACTTGTGAAGTGTGTCTGAATTTGCAGTGTGAGCCCAGCACATCCCTCTGGCAGGGAGGGATGATCATGGACAGAAAGCAGTTCCTGTTCCCCATAACAAACATCTAACTGGCATATTAGGGACAAGATTAGGAGTTTTAAATGGAATTGATTCAGAAATACTGATGAATAAACTGGCTGCTGCAGCAGGTAGCCTAACAAAATTGAAGCAGCCTTTATAGTAATCTCTATTGGCATTAGGAACTAGCCAGTGACAGATTTCAAAAGTACTGCCAAAGTAAAGAAGTATGAAGAGGCTGGGGACCAAGACCACAAGTTGATAGTAGAAGCACTTAGTATAGTTCAAGATAATGTGTCTTTAGCTTTCAGTTGAATACAAGCACAGTTATGGATACAAGCAACAGCAGCTCTGATCATATAGGAAAGGGGTGAAGGTAATTTTCCAGCTGAAATTCAGAAAATTGAATGAAATAATGCAATTGATTTTGAAAGGAAGTTTCAATCCTGGTGGACTATGGTGAATTTCACCTATGATCCTGTTTCTAATGTGGCCACTGCCTTTGTGCTTACCATATGTAATGCCACTGTTTATGTTATCCATCCCATCATTGCCCTAAGATTAAACCATGAAGAAACAACACTCTATCTATCAGAACACAGAGTGTGGGCACGAAAAGATGAATGAAAAGTGGCAGACAGTAAACTTAGAATCCTGCATTACTAGAGAACAAATGAGATTCATTTGTGAAAGCAATACTGCTAATGCCCAAGATGTGTTTGGACACTGAACAGGGTATTTGCCACTTTGAAATTCATCCAGTCACTGACCAGAAAACTGTGCTCGTATATACTGGAAAGGGGTGTATGCTTGAGAACTGCTTGTGCTGCTGTACAAATTGATAGCAATGATGTTATTCTGTTTAGAAGAAACCATTCTAATCTCTGTATTTGTAATTTTGTTAAGATTATTGGGTGTGATTTTTCGTATTTGGTACCAGTAACATCCCACCAGCTGATTACAGCCAATTACACAGTGTATCACAGACTACTACCTACCCCTATTGGGGCGAACCTTACATTGGTAAAACAATTAATTAAGCACCAAGACATATTGGAAGTCTTGAAAGGAATCCAAGAAAGTGGAAAGAAAACCTTAATTACTGTCCAACATGATACAAAGGAGATAACCAGAGTTCTACAAAGAATAAAATAAAATATGGATCATCACTGGTGAGATGTGATCTTTGGGTGGTCACCAACTGCAAATGGAATCTTTAATAAGTTGTGCCACCCTATTGTAGTTTTAGTAATATTAGTTGGGATAAGCTTAAGATTATCTATTACATTGTTAATTTGGAACTGGAGAATACTACAACGAATGGCTGTACTAACCTCTTTATCAAACGCACATAGTGAAGCATTAAAAGACACTTATTGTCATGAAAGTTTTCATTAAGTAAAAGAATTTACTTATTTCCTAGGAAAGGGGGGAATGAGACAGAGTAGGGATCCATCCTGAATTAGGTGAAGTGTCTAACAACGGTGAAAAGTCTGTGAGGCCAAAGCTGAAGGAAAAACTCGCATACCGAGACAGCAAGGAGACAGAGAAAGAAAAACAGAAAAGACCACGAGGTCAATTTGCCCCGACCTAGAAATTCCTTTGATAAAGAAGAACTGGTGCTAAGTGTCATGCGGGATGAATATGTATGAACTTATTGTGAAACTGTATGCATATGCATTTGGAAGGGGGATAAAAGGAGATCTGAAATCTTCAGGGGTACGCATGCCTTTTTAGGAGGATTTTCTCCGTGTACGCGTCCGACGTCGTAAATAAACATACCGAGCTTTACAACTTTTATAAAGTTGTGAGGTTTCTTCTTTTCTCTGCAAAACAGTTAAAGTATGAAGCCCTCTTAATAGATAATGATTTTGAACTAATAATGAGTAACCAACTCAACCAGCCCAGTTTTTGTAGGAGAACCAGATGAGGGACTACTACATAATTGCCTAAAGGCTATAAACTATTAAGCTAAAGAAAGAGAAGACCTAACAGATCAGTCACTCCAAGAAGGGAAGCAATTGTACATCCATAGATCTTCAAGGATAATCCAGGGGCACCAGGTACCAGGGTACGCTACAGTAGATGAAGAGTTAGCAGCCATAGAAAAGGGAAAGTTACCTTCCAACTGGTCAGCCCAAGCGTGTGAGTTATATGCCCTAAAACAAGCTCTAAATATTAACACAGAAAAGAAGAACAATATATACAGACTCAAAATATGCTTTTGGAGTAGTGCATACCTTTGGAAAAATTTGGGAAGAGAGGGGGCTATTAAATTCAAAGGGAAAGGGACTGATTCACGAAAAATTTATTTTAGAGGTATTAGAAACCTTACAATTACCAGATGAAGTAGCAGTAGTATATGTTAAAGGACATCAAAAAGTGGTGACTCATGAGGGACAAGGGAACAGTTTAGCAGATTTAGAACCTAAGAATGCAGCCTAATCTGGGACAGAAAAATTAATAATAGTATTAACCCTGTCCTGGTTTAGGGCAAATTTGTTAAAGAATCTGCAAAGGAGGGCCCCTCCAGAAAGCAAAACCCACACGGCCCCTCCCCCCAACCGGTTCGGGAAAAAATTGCTTGGAGAGAGGTGGAAAGAACCTGTTTATTTGACTGGCCCAGCACCCCTCAGCACACAAAATGAACAATACCCGATGACACCGCTTTGAGAAAGATGGCAAAATCAGAAAGTCTCTTTCGGGGGATGGTTGCTCTGTTCTCAGTCCCTCCGGCGCTGGGCCAGCCGCTGCAGCCGAACCTTCGGTGTTCCCGGGTCCCAGTCCGGAGCAGGTTCGAGATGGTCAGAGAAACAGAAGAGGAGAAACAGTCCAGGAAGCAATGTGGACTGTTTAGCTAGAACTAGCTAATAAGCAGAGGCAGAAAGCAGAGCAGAAGCAAGAGCAGAAAAAGAGAGCAAGCAAAAGCAGCAAGCTGAAGCTGGAAGTGAAAAAACAGTCTCATGTACCGCTTTCCTCTGTGTCCCTGATAAGAGAAACCCAAACAAAACTTCCACTCTTCAGTGCCGGTCTTAAAGGCACAGAAAAGACGAATGGGGATATACAAGCATCATAACGTCACCCCAGGACAAACCCCCATGAGAGAAATGCAAAAAGTCCCCATATTCAGTGAGACAGAAGAGAAAAACTCCTTAAAATAGGAGCCAAGAAAGATAACAAAGGGAAGTGGAGATTAGCAGATGAGAGCCTAGTGTTGAATAAACCCCTTGCCAAGAAAATGCTGGAAGGCATGCATAGTACAACACATTAGGGTACTCAGGCGCTGAGCGATCAATTTCTAAGGGACTGGGGCTGCATAGGAATTTTCGGAATAGCTAAACAACTAACTAAACAGTGTGTATTATGTCAACAAGTGAATCAGAAAATCATGAGGAAAACACCCAGAGGCGGACAAGAACTAGCCTTAAGGCCCTTTCAAAATATCCAAGTAGACTTTACTGAGCTTCCCCAGGTACAAGTGCTGAAATTTTTGTTAGTGATAGTAGATCACTTGACTCATTGAGTAGAGGTGGTACCCACTGTTAAACTCAATACCAATAGTGTGAGTAAAACACTTCTAGAATCAATAATTCTCTGATATGGGATAGTAAACAGGATTGATTCAGATCAGGGAACTCATTTCACATGGAAGATATTGCAGCAAAATTGTTCAAGCCCTGGGAGTGAAATGGGAGTTACATACTCCATGGCATCCACAGAGTGCTGGTCATGTTGAGAGGATGAATCAAATTCTTAAAAGAACTCTAGTTAGGCTGATGATTGAAACCCAAATGTCATAGATAAAATGTCTCCCTTTAGCCTTGTTAAGAATTAGAATCCAACCCCGGTCAGATCTTGGGGTGTCACCTTATGAAATGATGTTTGGGTTACCCTTCCTGACCTCACACCAGGGAGTTGCCTCCTATGAAGAAGAGGAAGCCAATGCCAAGAAATATGTCTATAGCACAAACCTTAGAAGGGCTAAGACATAAAGGGACAATTCCTCAGACTGCCACCCTAGATTTCAGAATCCACAATATTAATCCTGGGGATTAGATATTGATCAAATTATGGCGAGATCAGCCTCTAACTCATCAGTGGGAAGGTCCCTTCCAGGTACTGCTTACCACCAAATCGGCTGTGCGAAATGCAGAGTGGAGATGGACTCATGCTAACAGAGTTAAAAGCCCAGTAGGAGAATCCAAAGAATAGACTATAAAATCCAGACCGGGTGAGATGAAATTTACTCTCAAGCAGAGACTGAGAGACAACCATAGAAACAACAAGCTGTCCAAAAAGTAGAGTCAAGCTTCTGCCAGCCAGCTCGAGGACTGTCTTCCTGTTTTAATAGATGGGAATTGCAAGCATCTGCTGAGGCAAAGTAAACAAAGAACCGTAAGAGGTATTGGGGCAGTTTCCTTAAGAACCACAATTAAAGTAAGACAAGGAATGGAAAGCAAGACCGGGTTGGCCCCTTTGTTCACTATCAAGAAGATTCTATAGCCCTGCTGTGGGTAGCAACCCCATAGGCATGGTAAGGTAGGAGCAAAAAGGCCATTTTATTCCTCGATTACCATTAAATACAACAGAGACTAGAGGGCAAGATTGAGTTGGCCTCTGTACTCACCATTAAGATATACCTACTATGGGTAGCAACCCCATAGGCATGGTAGATGGGAGTCAAAGACATACTGGACCTCTGTAATGCCCTTTTGTCCAAATAAGTGTGTCTAGGAAAAACCTAAGATTGTTTTCTTCTGTTCCCACTGTCCTTGCCCACATATACAGATGCTAGTATGACTCATTTAAGAGAGAGAAAAATTTTTTTGAGTTAATTGTTTGAGTCAAATGACTTCTAGAAAAAGAAAAGGGGTTTGTTATAGATGAGTAATGAGATAGTTGACTCTCCCAGTTAAGGGGCGAATATTAAACATATGTTAAGAGAAGTTTTTTAGATGTATAGTTATGTTTCTCCTCCCCCTTGCATTGTTATAATGAGATAGCCTTAGTAATTAGGGCATTTGGACGGGTTGGCTTGTTACTATGGCAACACCTGACCTCCAATCAAGATGTAAGAAAGTGATCTCCACCATTAGACAGTGAAAAAGGAGTCGATTTGATAGTAAAAGATTTAAAAATCATAGAAAATTCAGGGAGTTAGAAACAAAGTTAGGCTTAGTAAGCCCTGGGAAAATGTTAACGGTAGGCCCTGGGAAATGTTAGGCCTTGTATTTGCTAGATCATGTGAAACTGTGCCTGTGTTGTCAGTATATGATAAATGATATACTTGTTAGATGTGATTAAATATAATTATTCTTTAAAGAATGTGGTGGTTTGACCAGGAAGAAGTGGGAATTCTGGGATGCTGTGGTCAAACCAATGGATGTTCGGAGTTTGATACTGGCACCTGGTGTAGCCAGTGGGGTTTGGACACACCTCCGAGAATACACAGGGGTTAAAAAGCAGAGCTTCGGCCCTGGGAGGTTCTCTGGGGACGTCGAGGGAAGGAGGTCAGATCTCCCTCCCCTGTGCAGCCGCTGCTGCTGGGCGGGGGAGGGGCAGCCATGCGGTAGGCCCGGGACCTGGACAGAGATGGGGGTGAGGAGGCCCTCGAGGATGGAAGGGTGGAGGAGCCCCAGGAGACATCGGGCAGCCCCCCCCTCCCCCAGGAGAGAGAGAGAAGAGCCGGCGACGCCGAATGTGATAGCAGCCGGCCCAGGAGGAGAAAGGGGGGAGAAGGGTGCAGCCCGGCCGGCCGCAGCAGCAGCACGTGTGGGAGTATGGTCGTTCTGAGACAGGCAGAGACTGAAATTTTTAACCCCTTTCTTTCATGATTGGGGCCTTGCAAGAATGCTGATCCTCCTCGGAGCTAACTAAGAAGGGAGATAAGAGATAAGATGAAACAAGGACCTGGCCCGAAGGACGTAGAGAAGACTGGCTGAGTGAAGAGAGAGATGCTTGGAGTGGCCTTTTGGCTGGACTTTTCTTGTGGCCATGGACTCAGTTTGTTCCTGTGACACAGAGACTGCACTTAGGGGGAGGCAGTGCCTCAGAACCAGGAGGGTTCATCGTGGGGACCCCTCGGCCCCAGGGGGTTGGAAAAATATGGGGGGGACAGATGTCCCAAAGCAGAGACTGTGCCTTTTTGGAGTGAGACAAGGCATCCTTAAAAGACAACCCTAAAAGCAGCTCTGGTCCATGCACGGTGGTGAGAGCACTGGGCATGGAAGGAAGATGTCACAAGCAGCAAAAGGACTTTTCCGGGCGGTGCCGAGTGACATTGGAAGCACAGAGGTTTCAGCGTGTTTCCAGGGGAAGCCTATGGAACAAGAAGGACTCCTCTCCTCTTCATGAACTGAAGTTTGAGTATACTAAAGTGTGGTGCCAGGCTGGGCAGTTGGTGATTTGGGAGAATGTATCGGATTGGGAAATTCAGGTAGTGGGGAGGAGGAAAGTGGTTTTTTTGTAAGGTTTTCAATTATTTTTTTTTTTTTCCTTTTCCTTATAGTTTTTCCCTATTTTCCTGTAGTTTAGGTAATAAAGTGTTCTTTATGTTTAAGCTGGAGCCTGTTTTGCTTATTCCTGGTCACATCTCACAGCAGACACCAGGGTGAGGGCATTTTCATGGGGGCACTGGCTCTGTGCCAGGCTCAAACCATGACAAAGAATAATGAGAAACCATGTTAGGGGTTTGAGTAGGATCACAAGGAATCCATGCTTGGATGAAATCAATGTATACAATAGAACAATATAAGTTTAATAATTAATATGTAAGTTACATAATGATAGAATATAAAACATATTTGGCTCAAAATCAGGTGAGGTCAGATCTGGGTCTGTGCACCCCTGACACCCAGAGCTCTTCAATAAAACACCTGCATATAATCATTCCGTGATTATGTGTTCCTGAATGCTAACAGATTTACAAGACTTTGTGACAGTCTAGAGGTATAAAAGGCAGAAAAACCATTTTGTAGACGAGCACATGGTGACTGAATTCTTTGCTCCTGGCCCTGTATTCTTTTCTTTATTCAGTCTTCTGTTGTATTTTTGATAAATTTTTATTAAACCTTTCAAATATTTTGAATGTGAGTATCTTTTCTCACACTACCAACTCCTGGGTTCCAGCAGTGTTCAGCTAATATAAATTCTAAGAGGAGATAGGGTCAAGATGTCTGATTTTCTCATGTCTGTTCAGCCTTAATACCCCTGGGCCTTCCTGGGCCCTTCCCCCAGGTGGGACCTCTGGTCATCTGGACACTCAGGAGCTGGATTAGGGGCTCCAGAGGTGGGGTGTGGAGCATTGCCTTTGCTGTGCTGTGGCAGATAGGGCCAGGCGTTCAGAAGATCTCGTGATGTTACTGGAAGACAGGGCCCCTGTTCCCTTAGATAAGAAAATTAACATAGGAATGCAGCCCCCTAAACCACATGCCAGTAATTTTCCATTTGCCCAGTAACTTTCCATCCCTTACTAACCATAGATGGTAAAGACAGACCCCCGCCTGACGTAGAAGCCCCTTAGACTATAAAACCCCACGAGAAGAGATAATAAAGGCCTTTGACCATCCACCACGTTGGTGTCAGCGTGTTTCTTAGGCCCGAGCAGCCCTGGAGAATGGGTCGCCGTGCTGTTTCTTGAAACCAGGTCGCCAGCCTTGTATCAGAAGGCAACATTATGGTGCCAGAACCTGGGAAAGCGCCCGGGGAACGGGAATTCGCCTGGACACAGAGCGGAGGCTGCACAGCTGGCCTTGTGCAGCGGGAGGTTATCTCTGGACCAGCATGGACCATGGGATCCACAGCGAGGGTCATAAGTCAGGCTCATGAGCAATGGGGAATTAAATGTGAGCTCAGGAATTCTAATCTTGCTATCGCAAGGCTCCTAGAGCTGGGGACGATCGAACGTCCGGTAAATATATTATATTCGGAAGTGTGGGAGAAGCGCACTGCTGCCTTAGCAGAGGAGACTAAGTCCTCAGGCAGTGGTAAAAGCCTCAAAGCATGGGGGAAAGGAGAAGAGGCCCTACGCAAGGCATTAGAAGAACAGGAGACGTGGAAAGCCGCGCATATACGTTTATTTGTTGCAGTAAAGCGGGGGGCGGGGGCCGCGACGCACACAGCGTCGGGGAGCGATCGGATCGAATGCGGGAAAATGCGGGGGCCGGGCGTGTTCCAACCCTTCCCGAGCCCGAGCCCAGACCCCCGGGAGCCCCCAGGAGACCCCCTGGAGCCCCCAGGGGACCCCCCGACCCTCTCGCGGAGCCCGCCGGGTCCCAGCCCCCCAGTGGAACCTTCCGAAAAATCCGCGGTTTCTCTATCCGTCCCTTCCCTGCCGGTCGCCAGCCCAGCGCAGGAGGCAGAGAGGCGCGAGCGGTCCTTCTGGCAGGGACTGGCAGAGGGGGCGCGGAGCGCGGCCAGATTGTCGGACCCCGCCGGGATCGGTGGAAATTCGACCCCTCTGTGTGCGTTTGAAAATGGCGCCCAACCGCATGGCAAGGGGGGAAGGCAGGAAGCGGGGGGCGGGAATGCAGTCAGCCTGTTTAACAGCGAGTGTGCGGGCGAGTGGGGAGAGGGTGCGGCCCCCACGGTGGAGCGTGGGACCAATCAGAGCGCTCTATTCAAATTAGGTCCTTGTAGGGCACTGACCTCCCCCAGCAGGAGGCGGGGGGAGCCCAGGGGGAGGGAACGGCACCACCCCTGAAGGGAGGAGGGGGTCGGAGCCGCACAAAACAGCACGGAGCACCGGAAATGCTCCGACATTTAGCTTCCGCCTCAGAGTCAAGTAATAATTGCTCAGACAGCCCGGGAAAGCTGACCGAGCCCGGCTCGGACTCGGAAACCGAGAGAGCAGAATTAATACGGTTTTGGGCGAAACCGAATAAAGCTTTAAACAATATCGGGAAATGGTCGCAACACGGGCTCACCGATTGGGGAAAAGTAGGGGCAATGTGTAGAGGCCAAGCACCGGCAGCATCCATGAACGCTTTCCCGGTGAGGGTCACCGGAGTGCAGGGAAACCAACAAAGGGCATATAACCCAGTTAACCCAAAAGAAGTCAAAGCGATTTCAGAAAAAGGGGTCAATTCAGCCATAGTACCCACTCTTGTGGATGACCTTTCTAGCAATAATGATCTGCTCACTTTTGATATTACGCAAGTAAGCCGCATGCTTTTTGATGGGGCGGGGCGGATTGAATTTAAGCAGGGGTGGCAGGACGACCGCGTCAGCCCGGGCTTCTGGGGAAGGGCAGCAACTCAGGGAGCTGTCCCCAGCCGGCACAGCTTTCCCTGGCAGCACCCTCACTCCAAGCACGCCCGAGAGGGATCTGTAGGAGCTGCAGGAAGACACCTTGATGCAGCGGCCCAGCCACGGCAACCCCCAGGGGGGCAGGAGACCCTCATGCCCTATGCCCCCACAGGGAGCAGTCAACTTTGCATCCCCGCCTACGGTGCAATGGCAGAGCTGGACAGCACCGCCAGTAACACACTCGCACCCCCCACCGCCACAAGCCGTGCTGCTGCCACAAGACCAGCAGGAGACGCCCCAGAGCGGGACCGCTGTGTAGCCCTGGCCATGAGAATAGGGAAGGAACCCCTAAAGGTGTGGGGGACATGCCGCCTTTACGGCAGTCAGGATCCACACACCACAGGGTTTCAGTTCTGGGTGGACACGGGACAAGACTGCAGGATTTTTCCCCACACCCTAGTCGCAGCACCATCGGCAAGCCAAATAGATCACCTGGTGTCCACAATCACGGAAACCCTCCAGGCCAACGGCTTCAAGATCACAAGCGCAAAGATCAAGAGAGGACCCTGCGTGACCTTCCTGGGAGTGGGGATCACAAGCTCCTACGTGACACCCCCCGAGGTGAAGGTCAGTCGAGACATCAAAACACTACAGGACGTGCAACGCCTGGTGGGATCACTGCAGTGGCTTTGCAACATCGTCCTGATTCCTCCCGAGGTCACAGACCCTTTATATGACCTCCTGAAAGGAAAGCACCCCTGGGAACCCAAGGAGCTCACACCGCAAGCAACGAGCTCCCTCGACTTCATCGAAAGCCAGATGTCCATGGACACACTCGCCAGGTGGAACCCAGCCATGCCACTGGACTTATATGTTCACTTTACACTGAGGGGGGGGGTGGGAGCACTGGCTCAAGGACCTTCTGAAAAGGCCCGACCGATTAAATGGGCGGTTCTCGGAAGACCTGCCCGTGCTTTCTCCCTGGGAATCGAATGCATCTCTAACCTCATCATGAAAGGCAGGAACCTCGCTTTGAAACACCTAGGAATCGAGCCGACAAGCATCCACCTTCCGTTTCGCAAGCAACCGACCACGGAGTCAGCCACAATATCGGAGTACCTAGCCCTTGCTCTCACTGGCTTCAGAGGAGAAATCTCCTACTCCTCCAAACCACCCTGGACTTAGCTGCTGACTGTAGTCGACATGGACATACCGCCAAAGGTCAAGGACCGACAGCAGCCAGGACCAACGGTCTTCACAGATGCTTCCTCCATGACTTCAACCGCAGCAGCAGTGTGGCAGGCAGGAGAGCAATGGCATTGCATCAAAGCATGTGACCCCACACTGTCAGTGCAACAGCTGGAGGCGACAGCAGTCGTCTTGGCGTGCGGACTCTTCCAAGAAGAACACCTCAACATCATAACGGACTCTATATTCGTGGCAAGGCTTTGCCTAGCCATGGCAGGACCAGGAGTGTCGACATCAGCAGCAGCCCTAATGCTGGAAGAAGCACTCTCCTCGCGACAGGGCATGGTGTCAGTCACCCACATCAACAGCCATGACCCAGTCAAAGGTTACTTCCAGATCGGCAACGACAAAGCGGACGCCGCAGCAAAAGGCGTATGGACGTTACAGGAAGCTCGTCAGCTGCACGAGTCGCTCCACATCGGAGCCAAAGCACTGGCGAAGAGATGCGGGATCCCGACTGCAGACGCAAAACACGTGGTAGCCACTTGTCCTCATTGCCAGAAGTCACCCCTATGGACCTGTGGCGTCAACCCGACAGGTCTCAAGCCTTCAGAGATCTGGCAATCGGACTTCACCTGGTGTGAACTGCTGAAGCCCCGAGCATGGCTTGCAGTGACAGTGGACACTTATAGCGGAATGATCATAGCAACACAGCACCCCAAAACAAACTCCAAGGCCACAATTCAGCACTGGCTGACAGCCATGGCTTGGCTTGGTATCCCCAAGCAGATCAAAACGGACAACGAGTCCAATTTTACCTCCAAACCAGTACCGGAATTCGCCTCAAAATGGGGCATCTCATTAGTGCAAGGTATCCCATATAACAGTACCGGGCAGGCCATAGTAGAGAGAGCAAACCAGACCCTGAAAACCAAGCTAGAAGTATTGGCAAAGGCAGAGGGCTTTGCCAATGCCATTCCCTCGGGAGATCAAGCGCGTATGCTGGCAACCGCTTTGCTAGCACTGAATCAGTTCCCCAGGGGAGACGCAACAAACAGTCCCGTTCAAAAGCACTGGGCCACCCGAGCGCTAGAGGAGGGCCCACAGGTGGTAATTAGAAACGAGCTGGGCGAATGGGAACGGGGCTGGAGGCTGATGCTCACAGGGAGAGGGTACGCAGCTGTCAAAAAGGACGGCAAAGTCAGGTGGTGTCCACTTAAGTCAATTAAGCCCGACCTTCATAACAAACAGGATGAGACTGACGAAAATTGCGAGTTTCTATTTACAGGACATGCTCATAGGACGTCCTCGTGATGCGTACATGCCCATCCCAGAGGAAAGTGACAGACCACCAAGCCCCCAGGCAGTGCCCGAGAGACCCGCACGGGTGAGACCCAAGCATCAATGGTGTTTCTGTGTGATTTTGCTGTTGGGGCTTGTTGCCAGAGGACAAGCCAGCCCAGATCACTACCCCATCGGCCTTTCAAGTGGGTCATACGTCACCTTAGTAGTGACAAGGTGCTCAGGGAAATCACCACACCGAACACTCCATCCTTCGTGCTCCGCATTACCGACCTGTTTCCAGGACAACCAAAGGTAGACCACAATTCCCCACACGCCACACACATGTACCTATCCTACTGGTGCTCAGCCTCAAACCCAGGAAAAAGCTACTGCAATCACCCAGGGTGGGGATATTGTGGGCACTGGGGTTGCGAAACCATTGTTACAGATGTCAGACCATCGGGGCCTGGGTGGGATCCACAAGAGCCCGACAAATTCTTACAGTTCGCCTGAGCACCCAGCGGCTGCAAAACACCCGTCTTCCTCCAGGGAAGCTTTTATCGCAATCACCATAAAATCCCAAAAATTTGGAGATGCACTAGCTAAAACATGAGGGTCTTGCAGCCACATCACCCCAGTTGGGCCATAGGCCGAACGTGGACAGTAGTCCTTCAAGGGTCAAAAGAAAGAGTGAATGTGTGAATTATCAGGCTCCAACCATCGGCGCCCCGAGGGGTCGGACCAAACAAAGTGATTAAAAGCGTGCCGAAAGGGAGAAAGGCAACCTACCCTAAAACCTTACCCACAGGGGTCAGCAAAGTCCCAACCGGCCACGCGGAAGCCTTTCAGACAGACCGCGCAGCCAGGTCGGACTTAGACCCAATCCTTCGTATGTTAGAAGCTACATTTATATCCCCGAACGAATCCAACCCTAACCTAACCGAATCCTGCTGGCTTTGTTATGATGTCAAACCCCCCTTTTAGGAAGGAATCGCTTTAAACACTCCCTTCAGTTACTCCACAGCCAATGCCCCTCACCAGTGCAGATGGGATAACCCCCGCAAAGGAATCACCCTGAGTCAAGTCACAGGCCAGGCCAGATGCTTTGGCAATGCAACCCTAGCTAGGCGGAGAGGCAACGTCTGCACCAAAGTTGTCAAGCCTAACAGGAAAAACAATAAGTGGGTAGTCCCATCCGCACCTGGGATGTGGGTTTGCCAGCGATCTGGAGTGAGTCCCTGTGTGTCCCTTGCCAAATTTGATGACTCTACCGACTTTTGTGTCCAAGTTCTGATTGTTCCTAGGGTCCTGTACCACTCAGACAAAGAAGTGTACCACCTTTTTGAGGAACCCAGCCTGCTCCACAAAAGAGAAATAATAACAGGCGTAACTATCGCCATGTTGCTCAGTTTAGGAGCAGCAGGAACGGCAACGGGTGTCTCAGCCCTAGCGACACAGCACCAAGGACTGTCCCAGCTGCAAATGACAATTGATGAGGAGCTGCAAAGGATCGAGAAATCCATTTCCTTCCTGGAGAAGTCAGTCTCCTCTCTCTCGGAGGTGGTCCTGCAGAACAGGTGAGGTCTGGACCTCCTGTTCATGCAGCAAGGGGGCCTGTGCGCCGCCTTGAGAGAGGAGTGCTGCTTCTATGCAGACCACACAGGAGTCGTAAGAGACTCCATGGCAGAACTCAGAAACAGACTGGCTCAGAGGCAGAAGGACAGGGAAGCCCAACAGGGCTGGTTCGAGTCCTGGTTCAATCAATCACCATGGCTAACCACTCTGATTTCTACCCTAATAGGTCCATTGGCATTGCTGCTTCTAGAGGTTACCTTCGGACCTTGCCCTCTGAACAAGCTAGTCTCATTCGTTCAGACCCACCTGGAACGGGCCAACATCCTGTTCATCGGCCGGCGAATCCAACCAGGGAACACTGCCAGCCACAAGTCCTAAACTTGACTGGTGAAAACTTACTCAGATTTACCAAACCCCCTTTTCCTTATCGAACTACAACCTTATACCTCATTTCAGTACCTATGTATATGACTACCTCATTCATTTGTGAAAAAGGGGGGGGAGATGTGGCAGATAGGGCCAGGCGTTCGGAAGATCTCGCTATGTTATGGGAAGACAGGGCCCCTGTTCCCTTAGATAAGAAAATTAACATAGGAATGCAGCCCCCTAAACCACATGCCAGTAATTTTCCATTTGCCCAGTAAGTTTCCATCCCTTACTAACCATAGATGGTAAAGACAGACCCCCGCCTGACGTAGAAGCCCCTTAGACTATAAAACCCCACGAGAAGAGATAATAAAGGCCTTTGACCATCCACCACGTTGGTGTCAGCGTGTTTCTTAGGCCCAAGCAGCCCTGGAGAATGGGTCGCCGTGCTGTTTCTTGAAACCAGGTCGCCAGCCTTGTATCAGAAGGCAACACTGTGCCCATAATTGGCTGCCACTGTTGGGCTGTGATACTGGCTCTAGGGCATGGGGATGTACAGGGCAGTGCATTGCCTAGACGGGGTATGGCCTGACCTGCCCCTTCCCCCACAGACATGCACCCCACAATGTCTTGAGACATCAGTCTTTCCAGTCTCTCACACTACCGTACAGGAAACAGAAAACTGTTGCAGTATCTCAAAGGCTGGCAGAGACTCGTCTCATATTGGTGTTAAGCAATTTGCACATGGCTGTGTGTCTCAGTTTGAAAGACAGGTTTCTGGCAAGGAAGGTGGGAACCTGCCTTGGAATGAAAAATGTGACCCCCTTTCCTCTGAATTATTATAACTTTGAAATTATGGGACTTTCAGGCAAAGATATGGGAAGAGGAAGAACATTTCTTTACTAGTATGTATATGGATAACAAGGCAAACAAGCAACAACAGTGGCAGCAACAACAAACAAAAACAGAAACTCGACAACAGCCTTCTCTCGGCTCTCAAGCACTTTCCTCTTTGGTGTAGTTATGGTCACAGCTGGCAGGGGCACTGCTGGCTCCCGGCCGGGCAGGGCAGGTGCAATGATCCCCTTGGGGCTGCAGGGGGCACTTTGGCACAAGCTCAGCCATCCCGCCATGTGGTAATGGCCAGCAACCTGGCAGGAGAGATAGAAAAGGGGCTTCCTTTACAAACCCACAGGGGCAGTCAGTCCCTGTGATCCTCTGGATGGGGAGATGGACTGTGGTAGGAACCTTGGAGCAACAGCTGGAACAGCAGAGGCAGGCACACCCAGGGTAGCAAACAAAACGCAGCAGAAACTCCACAACTGCAGCAGGAGCTGCTGAGGCAGGGGAGGAAGAGGGGTCCTGTCCAGCACAGAGTGCCTTGTTAGACTGTAGCGAAAAAAGCCTGAGGCAGAGGCAGAAAACAGCAGGGCTGGGCAGCAACAGCCAGGCTTCCACAAACTGCCCAGAGATGCTCCCTCAGAGGGGAGGGGTCCTAGGTTTTCCCCTGAGGCACTGGAGTAGAGGGTGAGGGTCTTTTCCAGTGAGATTGGGTGTTTGATAAGGTCCCAGTTTACCAGCTGCTCCTATAAGCAAAGCCTCACTCACAGTAGAAGCAGTAAAAGATGGAGCTCTGCAGGGGCAGTGAATTCTTCCCACAGCAACCACAGACCATCTGTCCCCCCTCCGATCCTAGAGTGAGAGAGAGCAAGGAGCTGCGCCCAACCCCTCACCCCTCAGCCAAAAATCTCACGATATCTCTGCCCTTCTCAAGAGAAAAACCCCTGGCTAAGAGGCTGCAGCCCCCCACCCTGACCACTTATTTTGTCTCTCCTAAGAACAGGTAGTTATCATCTCTGAGGTAACAAATGGGAGGAAATTCCCTGAGAGAACGGAATAAAAAGGAAAATAATTCAAATCTCCAATACTATGGAAGATAGATAAGCCTTATGTGATGATGTTCACAGGGGTTTTCAGATGAAAGAAGAGACGAGGATGTTGACTCTATATTTTAGAAGGCTTAATTTATTATTTTATGATATATATATATATATTACATTAAAACTATACTAAAGAATAGAAGAAAAAGTTCTCATTAGAAGGCTAGGCTAAGAATAGAAAGAAAAGAATGACAACAAAAGACTCTGTCCGAGACAGCTGGGCCTTGATTGGCCATTAATTATAAATATCTAAGATGGATCAATCAAAAATCTACCTGATGCATTCCACAGCAGCAGACAATCATTGTTTACATTTTGTCTCTGAGGCCTCTCAGCTTCTCAGGAAGAAAAAAAAATTCTAAGGGAAGGGTTTTACATGAAAAGATGTCTGTGACAGCCTTTATTTACAGTCATTTGATTTAACCTACAATCAATCAATGCAAAATATAACTTGCATATTTAAACTTAGTATTTTATCTGATTAACACTTTAAATTGTTGCCACTCCGACTTTCCAGGATAAACTTGAGGTGTTCCACATACAAAATCAATTTGCCTTGTTATAGATAAAGCTAAAGAACGAGTCATTTCTCCTCCAGCATTTATTCATTCATCCTTGATAGATACTGTACCTGCTACACATCTACCCACCATAACTTTTAAAAATTTGCTAGTTCAACCACCCTTTCTGAAGCTCAGCTTGAAAACAGTTTAGAGAAAGAACTGCTTTGTGTAAAACATTTGTCTGGCTTCCTGCCATGTCCCCTGCATACCTGCTAGGTCTATTTCTTTGAACTGCTCCTTATTCCAACCTGCCTCCAAGGATGGACTGTGACTAATGCTTTGAAGAATGGTGCCTTTAACTCAGCTGTAGACACCATCAGTTTACAGTCAGGAGAAAGCTCTTCCTGATATTTCATGTTTCACATGAAATCTCAGCCATTCATGAAATAGTCCATATCATCTGTAATTTCACCTTCTTTTATAGAGATGAGAAAAAGTTTTATTCCCTCCAAAGAAACAGAACATCAGCAATCTTCCTGACTTTGAAGAGGTTTCCATCTGTTCTAAGTTTGCTTGAAGGTGCCAAGAAGTTGACAGTAACCAGTACTGTGGAGTCTGTCCCTCTTCTGCCACAGACTATCCCTTCCTGTCAATCAGAAGAGTGCAGCTCTGGGTGAACACAGACAAGCCACAGCATTGAGCCAAAGCTGTGATGTACTAGTCTGAAAGCAAACCAGTGAGAGATTCCAAGTCAGAACTACGATGTAATAGTAAAATTAAAATAAATGCAATAGTACAGAAACACCGACAGAGTCAGAGTTCAACCTGACATCCTCTCGGTCAGCGTGGTGGTAGCAGTCCAGTTAAATGGCATCTACAGTCCTTGTTGGAGTGATGAATGTGGTGCTGTCAAAGTGGTGATCCTGTAGAAAGATCTGGTCTTTCTTCAGTGGTGGTTGGCAAGTTCATATCCTCTGGGAATCCAGTGGTAGATGCTGCCTATGGTGTTACAAATTTCATATTATATCCAGCTAGGAATGCTTGGTTCCTCCCCTTGGGCAGAGCATCTCACAATGGGATGATGTAATTTTATGAGTCATGTAGTGAAATTTGATGGCCCATTAACAGAAGATAGCTCCTGGCAGGAGTTCTCAGGGATGAGTCATGGAAGAGATAAAAAACACTGTCCCACCTGTTTTTAACAGATTATGAAAATGGTAATAGAATACATACTTTTGGTTTCATCATACATTGTAACCTAAGACAGTGGTGAATGCAGCTGAGATGCAGGCATCAAGCTGAAGCAGTGAACACAGTGAAGCTGAGCAGAGTGGACCAAGTGGGGTTGAATCCAAATGAAGCCAGGCGGAGAGGTCTGGGAAAGGATGGAGCATCATAATGCAGGCAATACAGCTTTTTGGGGGTTTGTCCATAACTGTTTTTTATTGTCTCAGGCTTGGAGAAAGGAAACACTGGCTGCGGAGACTGTCCGCCATCTTTGTCTCAGCAGCCATGTGGAACTGAGTTGAGGTGGAGAAACCAGGTGCTGGTAATTAACACATATTAATTAAAATATTGACATGACTATAACTTAACAAAATAAAGACTTTAAATTCAGTATACCAGAATAACTAACAGTGGGTAGGAAATTTAGTAAGCAGAACGGGTAAAACAGGAAGAGAAGCAGCTGAATGTAATACCTGTACCCCTGTGCAGGAAACAGATAAGGAGGACTGGCTGGTTTTGCATGAACAATAGGTTAAACATATGGTAGCTTGATATAATATATACCTAATTGCTTGTTTATTTAATACTAACCAAAAAAGGAAATAAGGAATATAGTAAAAATACTATATAAACCCACTGAAATCTATATGGAACAGAGAAGCATTTTGTAGAGCATGGGCCCTAATTCTTTCTCTCATGCGGCTTAATAAACACATTCTTAACAAACAAAATTTCTTTGTCTGTCAACCTTTGTTTCAGTGGTGAGCATCTTTTGTGTGTAAATCACCCTCTCTTTTTGGTTTGCTTGTTCTTAATATTGTTGCTGTTACTGTTCATTTCTTATTCCATTGCTGTTTGTTTTCAGTAAATTGTTACCTCAACCAATAGCCTCCACCTTTTTGTCCCTCACTCACTGGAGGGGAAGGGGAAGGGAAGTGGTTTGTTTGGCGTTTAATTCCCAGATGGTTTTAAACCACCACATTTACTAGGCACCCAAGTGGGGCCTGAGAGTGTTGAGATAACAGATTTGCTGGGAGGAGGTTTGAAATAATTTTGATCTAAGCATTTGTGTATTAGGCATGAAACTCCCTGGTTACAGTGTTGATCAGTCTGTTCACATGGTTGTGTGTTGGGGTTTTAGTTCTCCTCCTTTGGTTTTTTGGGTTTTTTTCTTAAGGAATTTCTCCCATACGTGTTGCTAGGAGAATATAGCAACCAGATACTTAAGAGAGACAAAAGAAGTGGCCACAGCTCAGCGGAGGAGTCCAGCTGGCAACTCTCACTTACCTGGGGGTTTCTCGTGGAGGGCAGATGTGGAAACCCAGGACACCGGGAATATTTCTCTGTCTGCTCTGGGGTGCCCTGACCCCCAGGGGAGCACTGACTTTGACCCTCATTCATGGAGAAAGTTTCCTAGACTTCAAGATAGACTAGAATCCACAAAAGTTTGAAATAGATTATAGAGAGTAGTGTAGGTATATCACTTGGTGAGAAATTTAGGTTTTGGGATTTTTAGTATGTTGTGGATGGAAGCAAGATGGAGGGCACAGGGTGTCTTCCTGGGTTTCTTCTTCATGCTTCTTCTTCCTTCTTCTTCAGGGGTTTGGGTGGCATTTTGTAATTGGGCAGAAAAGTCTGCATTGGGGGCTCTTTGGGATCATTTATTGGGTTAAAAGGGAAGATAATCTAGGTGTCAGTTCTTAATTGGATAGTTTAGTCTTAAAAGACCTTGTAACAAGAGATTGTTAGCCATTTTGTGCCTTCTAATGAAAAGCTGCTGAACTCACAGTAATGAGACTGTTTTACTGATAAGAAATAATAAACACTTGAGTCGGAACATGAACTACCATCCCAAGTGCCTTCAATCCAGACCCAGAGAAACTGACAACTGATACCCCCACTGGCAGAGATACCGCGAGATTTGGGCTGGGGGAAGGAGTTGGATGCAGCCCCTAACTCTCTCTTGTTCTCGGTTCTGGAGGAGGACAGTCAGAGCTGCTGCCTGGGGGACGGAATTCGCTGCCGCTGCTGGAGCCCAGCCCAGTCCTGCTTCTTCTGTTGTGGGGTGAGCCTTTGCTCATGAGAGCAGTCATTGAACTGGGACCTTATTAACACCCTACCTCACTAAAAAGGACTTGCACCATCTGCTCAGGGGGCCTTTCCCTTGCCCTGCTCAGGAGCCCCCAACATTCTTTTGCCACTGCTCCTAGTTCCGCTACTGTTAGAGATAAATAATGAGATTATTTGTTCTCACAATTAAGGGATTAATATTGTGTAAATATTAAGATAAGCTTTATTGATGTATAGTTATGTTATTGTAGTTTGTTGTTTAAATATCTTCTATTCTCCCCATAGTCCCCTTTTCCCCCCCTCTGTATTGATGCCATCAAACAGCCTGGCTTATCTAGGACAAGTAGAAAAGAGGCGTGTACATATACTCCTTGCATGGAGCAGTTGAGAATAGAAAAGCTTGTTGCTAGGGGGGCGCAGCATGACAACACCCGACCCTCCAATCAAGTTGCAAGAAAGTAGTCTCCAACAATAAACGACAAAGAAGAGTTGACTGACAGACTTTAGGAGGGGCCAGGGCTGGCTGATGCAACCCCCAGGGGTATAAAAGGCAAAGCATCCAAAGCATCCATCCTAAAGATGTACATGGCAGGCAGCAACGGGGGGAGGGGGGTCTCAGCACTGTTTTTCCTTATTTAGTCCTTTTGTTGTATTAAAAGTAAGTGGTCATTTCTCACAGCTACATTGTAGCCCTGCACCCCCTGCCTGCCGAGATGTCCCACGGTTCCAGCTACAGCTGCAGAGTTTCTGATACATTATTCCACCACCTCGGCATTTTTGCTCATTCCTGCCATTCCAGCTTGCTGCTTCCGAGAGTCGTGCTGGGGCACCAGAATCGACTGCCCCAAGGGGCTTTGTGAAGCAAGATCCTTTCCTATCCCTTCCTGTCTCGGTCAAGCTGCCGTTAACTGCTTAGTCTCCAAACTCATACCGAAGCGCCTCCTGCAGCCGCAGGGGTGTCACCACACCTGCCCTGCTCTGCCAGGAGCTTGCCGGCATCCCTGCCGGCTGTGGTTGTAACTACACCAAAGAGGAAATTGCTTCAAAAGCAAGATGAGACTGTTTATTGGGTTTTATGTTCTTGTTTGCTGTTGTTACCATTGTTGTTTGTTTGCCTTGCTATTGAAAGGAATGAGGGACTTGTTTTTACAAACAGTGGGTCTGCTGGTAAATAAAGCTAGATACTGAGAGATAAAAGAAACAATGGGAAGAACCATAAATTCCATAAGGAATTCCACTGAGTGACACAAGGAAAAGACAAAGGGGGGGGGGTGTACATTAGAAGAGGGTCTTAGGTATTAGGCATTTCAGGAAGTCTGTATCTCTCAAGTACCTCAGCCAATGGGGAAAGAGAGAGGGACATGCAGTCAGGAAATTAGGATAAAAATGAGACTGTGTCCTCCAAAAATTTGAGAGACCTCAGGGGACATTCCCCATGGCCTTTTCCTTTATTAAAATAAATTTACAGGACTCCTCTGTCTCCTTTTAGGACATAAACCTCTGGTGTTTGTGGATTAATTTTCCTGACACTATATATACACACACTAATAAAAAACTGTTATTCCTTTTCTCAAATCTTTGTCTAAAAGCCCCTTAATTTCAAAATTATAATAATTCGCAGGACAGGGGTCATATTTTCCATTCCAAGAGAGGCTCCTGTCTTCCTTAGCAGACACTTGTCTTTCAAACCAACACATTGTGGTACCTAATCCTGTATATACTCCTGTATATGCAATATATGCTCCTCACTATGCTCTTTTTCAGAGCAGAGAGAGGGATCAGAATTGCTTTGTTGCTGTACAGTGGGATATCATTTTATGACATCATAACATCAAGGACAATGAGGGCCATTTGGGATGTGTATTCACTGATGCTCTCCTTCCCCGGCCTTGGCTGCTATGTCTGGGAATTCATTAATAATCATACCTGGCCTTTGGGGGGAACAGGAGAGGATGATTTTCTCCAGCTTTTCACCCCCTTCTCCTCCTTAAAGTCTGCTACAACAGCTTTTGAGAATTTTTAATTCCCTTTGGATGTTAAGGACAGCATATCCTTGATGCTAAATCTGCTATGTCTCCTCTGTATGGTCTACGCTGTGTTTAGAGGCAGGACAGAGATTTCGAGGGAAGTTGTCCAGAGACCTGCCCCAGGCATGGATAATTCTGATTGGCATGGAATGTGTGAGAAAATGGGCCAGCTTTTGAAGGGAGTATTCTGATCCAATGGTTTGGAAGTTCACCCCTGAACACGTGCAGGACCCTGATAAAGTGGCAGAGTATATGAAAGGAATCTGAAGTGGTAGTTCCAGAGACGAATGAAGTTATGCAATGTGCTGGGCCCTGGATACTGCCTACCACACACTGTTCATCATTGTACAATACTTTCAGGGAGTGGAAAAGGAAAATAGATCAAGTCAGGTTGCAGAGATGAAAGCCATCCAGCTGGCTTTAGATATAACTTAACAAGAGAAATGGCCAGTGCTCTATGTCCACACTTAGTCTTGGATGGTAGCAAATGCTCTGTGAGGGTGGCTCGATCAATGGAAAAATACCAGTTGGCAGCACACAGGTAAACTTATCTGGGCTGCTAAATCATCGTAAAACATCACTGCACAGGTAGAGAAGTTGGCTGTAAAAGTGCGTGATATAGATGCACAGGTAACCCACAGTCAGGCTAGTGAAGAACATTGCAACAATGGCCAGGTGGATCAGACTGCCAAGATTAAAGTGTCTCAGGTGGATCTGGACTGGTGTTGGAACCCAAGACATCCATCAGGCTGTCCTGGATGGCTTGAGCCTCTGCCAGGGGGCTCAGAGATCTTGGCACAGAGTCCAAGACACCTGTGACTTTGATTTTGACCCATGGACCAAATTACCAGCTTTGTTTGAAGAATTACAATCCGGGAGAGTTTAAGTGGAATAATAGTTAGTTGTCACAGGGTGAAAAAGTAGAATTTTGGGGTTTTTAGAATGGGGGCTTGGGGTCCCAAGATGGAGGAATTTGGGCATGTTTTGTCCTTCTTTCTCCTTCTTCCTAGCCTCCATCTTCTGGGTGATGGTGGCACTTTGGATTAGTTTAAGGGAAAAACACACTGTCTAACATAGGTGATAGGTATTGGAAAATTATGGTAAATAATGTACATGTAGTTTTTAGTATAAAAGATAACACCGCCTTTGAAGGTGGTCAGTGTGCCTTGGACTGACCTGCTGAACAGACCTCAGCAGGCCAGGGAAAGAATGCTATAGATAACAGAAAAATAAACAACCTTGAAAACCACAGCCAAGGAATCCTGACTCCTTCCTTGACTGCCGGGCTAGGAAAAGAGACTTTCTAATGCATCTCGGGGTCATTCTGACCAGCAGAGATTCTGAGAGACTGGCAGCATAAGGGTGAATTATTTCTGTTTGACTGTATGAACTGAATATATGCAGGTAATACCAAGACAACCATGACTCACAGCTGAAGTGCAAAGAGTAGATTTATTTCATCATCTCGCTGGCTGGAGGATTCCAAAAACAGAGACACTGTGAGAGACTGGAGTAGATTGTTCAATGTTGAGATTGTTAGGAGGTTGTTCAATGTCAAAATGGGGTTGGGAAAAGGTTTAGCAGAAAGGGCCCTCCTTAAAGGGAAAAGAGGATATGTTGACTAAGGAAAGAAAAAGAATGTCAGGAGCAGCTGGGGACGCCAAGTTTGGGGTTGTCAAGGTTGGGAGGTGTTTGGCCACTCCCTTATGAGCAGTGGGGTCTCGGGGACTGTGTCAGGGACCAATTCATGGAGATGACCTGGCAGTGGTGCTGGACGCAGATTACATGAGTTTGCTGGCCAGGAGCAGGCAAGCTCAGTGGTGGAACTGCCAGGTGGCTCCCAGACTGTCGGGGTCCTGAGTCCAGGATGGCAGCATCAGCCCAGGCAAGTGGGTCGAGAGAGAGAGAGAGAGAGAAAGAAAGAGAGAGAGAGAGAGAGAAAGAGAGAGAAGTAAAGAGAGAAAGAGAAGAAAAGAGAGAGAGGGGGTGAAAGGGACCCAAGGCATGCCCCCAGGGTCCCCATGCCCATGGCTGTAAGAAAGGGTTTTTTTTTTGTTTTGTTTGCTATTAAAAAGAAGTTGTTTTTGTTCTGAAGAATGGGTCTCTAAGGCTAAAAAAACTAAATGTTGTCCAAAAAGCAATAGATGTGATTAATCTCGTGTTAAAATTAGCCTGGCCTTTCTTGTTGAACTAACTGTAGCTCACAGGAATAAGAATTTGCCTCTGCAGCTATTAACACAGCTAGATGCAAGAAGAAGAGGCTGCTGTGGAGAAAGCTTTTAGCGAAACCCAGAAAGTTTTGAAGAAAGCTGATGGTAAAAGCTAATGCAGCATTGACTTTTCTTTTATCACTATGCTATTAAGAAGTCCTTTCCAGGTACTACTGAAACTGCAATCCAAACCATGGAAAGAGGGTGAATTCATGCCAGGAAAATCAAAGGACTTCTGAAGGAATCTCTGGAATGGACTATCACATCTAAACCGGGTGATACCAAATTGACTTTCAAATGGGGACTGAATGGTAATGGTTTCAGAAAACCCAAATGATCCAAGAAATGTACAAAGAATAACACCTAATTAAGAAATAAGGCAAAGGTTACATCACTGGTTTCAAGCACTGTCTGAATAAAACATCTCCTTGGTGAGGAATACTTCAGACAGAAGGATCAGAACTGTTTTGGTCAAAGAGTTCTTATATTCTGACCTTAGCCTGTGAATTGTACAGGGGAGAGGGAGAATTACCATCTCCATTAGTAACATACAGTAAACTTTATTTGATTCATCCCGATACTGGACACGCTATCTGGGTTATAAGTAAATGCTTGAAATGTGGGAATAATTAGTATTGTAGTTCACAAAATTTATGCTCTTGTTGCAAGAAGTGTTAAAGTAATAACTTTGTTTTGTGGATGGGAATTATTAGTGCCTGTTGAATGAGAGATACCTGAGGAATGTTGGGAAACCGCAGTTAAGGGGTGTCAAAAATGATTTGCCAGGAAATTAGCTAAGAGAAAGTGACAAGGAAATACAGAGCAAGACCAGATTGGCCTCTATATTCGCCACCAAGAAGATCAAATGCACCTGCTGTGGGTTGCAACCTCACAGGCATGGGAGGTGGGAGTATAAGCCATACTGGACCTCTGTTATTCCTGTTTCTGGCACTCATTTGTTGTCTTTTCCCTTTCAGGATACCAGCAAGATCATGTCACAAATGCTACAGAAAGCAGTATATGGAAAGAAATCAAAGTTCCTCTTTTAGTACACACACCTATGTCAACAGCCACTGTTATAACCCATCCAAATTAAGAACCTGTAGGCAAAACGGAGAAAATTATTGGATTGCAAGAAACTTAGGAAAAAGTGGTAATAGATTTGGAATTGAATGTCCAAAAGGAGAGAAATTTATTTGTTTTACATTTAATCTTAAAGGTACAGTTCAGGATTCGGTAAAAAAACAAATAGTAAACAAAAAGGTAAAACCAGCACAGCAATCTAACACTGTATTGACCTCAAAAATTATATGTTGAATCGTATTACAAGACTCCAAGCAGTTATAGAAATGATAACAAATAAAACTGCTCAGGCATTGGACTTAATATCCAATCAGCAAAGCCAAACAAAAACTGTAGTGTATCAGAATAGGTTGGCATTGGAATATTTATTGGCCAAAGAAGGGGGTGTTTGTGGAAAGTTTAATATATCAGATTGTTGAAAATTGATGACCACAGAAAAGTCATTCTAGAAAAAGCAAACAAAATCAAAGGAAAAAAAATATAATAACCCAGGTACCAGTCCAAAAATTAGAAAACAATGTTAAAACCTAGCTGGTGGGGTAATGTATTGGAAGAAATTAAGATTTTTTTATTTTATGTGTTACAACTGTTTTCATATTTCTTCCTTGTGTAATCCCGTTTTATTTTGCCAGCATAGTCCAGAAGATGCAAGTAGACAAGAAATATTGCTCAAGCCAAATGATTTACAAAGAATAAGAGGGTGCATTGTGAAAAATGCGTCATTTATGATTGGCTTTTTGCAAATATTAAAATGAATATTATATGTGTTGTGTTAGAAAGTTATGCTGTATTAATTTTCTTAAGTGGTGTGTTAAATCCAGTTTTAGGTTATAACATAATGTTAAAATAGAATCTGCTATGTAAGATACTTTTTTTAAAGAAAGGACTTGCACCAAGATAGCAGCCACAGGACACCCAAATCTTTGAGAGAAAAAGAATTTATTGCTCTCTTATCAGAAGGAACTAACTTCTTCCCTCCTGGCTCAGCCCTGAATGAAATAAATAGGGCAGGAGATCTTTCTCCTTTTTAATGCCTTTATTAAAAATCAGCTTGGGTGGGGAGAACCGACGGATCGCGCTCACGCCGCCAATGCTCCCAGGAATGGCACGGAGGAGGAGGAAGAGTGCAGCTGTGTCTGCTGGTATGCAGGCAGAGCTGGGGCTTCCGTCCTCATGAGAGCACCAGGAGATTCCTGGTTTTTCAGTTTGACATTTGGCGTCCTCTTTTTAGCCAACGTCTTTTTAGGTTAGGGTGAAGGGTAAAAAGGGTCTTAGCAGACACTGGATTCTGTTCCTCACGTCTAGACATCACTTCAATCTCTTAATTCCTTGGTGCCTCATTGTTTTAGGGTTTTTTTTCCTGCTAGATTTGGTGAGGGGTTTCCTCATTTGCATGCCAACCCCGATGTCACCTCCTCCTCACAGTCCTAGGTGCCACCTTCCAAGAAGCAACAGGGTGATACTCGACAAAGGGGAATTTCTAACCATCAAGAACAAGTAATTAAAGAAAAACTATTAACAACAGGGGATGAAAACATGAAATTATTAACAACAAATAGTTATAACTCCAACTTGGCAGCAATTGGTTTAACTTCTGAACTCTGCAACCTTTAAAAAAAAATGAAACTCTTTCCTACTCGTAACACTGAAGATGCCGTCAGGATTAAGAGGAAGAAGTTGACACTGACCAGACAGAATCCTTTATTTGAATGAAAGTTATGCATCATGTATGAGGTGTATGAATATGAGACAGGCTATTGTTTTTAAGGGTTAATCCTCTGTTAACGTGTGTCCTTTGTCGGGCTTATTTTGCCCAGAAAGAGGTACCCGGACTGTCCATAACTCTTTGATTTTATAGTCTCATATTGTCCTAATCTCAATTGTTCAAATTTTTATTACTGTAATTATATTACTATTTTTATAACCATTTTATTACTATTAAACTTTTAAACTTTTAAAAACAAGTGATTGGCATTTTTCACAGAATGAACTCTGTTTTTCACTATTTCACAAATAGCCTTATTGACACCTTGGCCAGAGAGCACGGGATTGAGTGGGTGTATCATATTCCGAGTCATGCATTAGCCTCTGAGAAAATTGAATAGTACAATGGACTGTTAAACATCACATGGAATGCAATGGGTGGTGGGAACTTCAAACATTGGGATCTACATTTAGAGAAGGCTACCTGGTTAGTTAACTCTATAGACTCTACTAATCCAGCAGGCCCTGCTGTTACAAATGGAATGAGAGCTTTAGATGAGTCTTGCCTTAGGCTCAGATTTCTGGCAATAGTTCTATTTGAGATGACCTGCACCACAAATTGATCTCGCTCGCAAGTTCTTAAGAATGTCCAATTAGATCTATTATAAAATTTATTGACCATGTTGCCCGATTGATAAAGGACACAAAACTTGGATATGTTTTGTGCGGTGCTTTATTAAAGGGCCCGGGAGCCTGCGGACTAGCGTCCCCAAATCAGAGCCCCAAATTTAACGTACAGGTGTTTTCCTTTTATATACATGCAATTCATAACAAAGTCTCCAAGAAACAGTGCCCCTTGCCAAGCGACAGACCCTTGTAATACATTTCTTAGTTCACAAACAAAATCATAAATCTTCTGCTTGTCTTATTGTATGCTGCCCCCAAACCGGTTAGTCTTCTTACTTTCCTACCCTGGTTTAAATGTTTATTTAAGTTCCTAAGACTACCTGCTAAGTTACACACAGAACTCAACACACACTATCAACGGCTACAAAACTGTTTTTAACAAACCAATTCACACACACAACTCATAACTAAACTGTAATAAAACATTTTGCTAAATTTCATTTCTTTTTCCAACAAACAGACACAAGATTAAGAGACAAGACTTTAAACAGACTACTTACAACACAGGATAAACAAAAGAAATACTAGTAGATACAAATACAGTGCACTATAAGGTACCTATATTACAGCTAACAAAGAAATAGTATAGATTAGGAGTCAATGTAACTTACCACCAAATTGACAATGAAGTACACATAGAGCCCTTTCACTCAACTTCCAGAAGAGTAACCATGGAGTTTGCATCCAAACTTGGGGGAAAGCCCTACACATTAGTGTGCAGAAGACTTCTTCTTTGTCAAAGTTTTGTGTAGCTTTTATATTTTGCAAAGTGAAGTCTGTCAGTCAGAAATTCCAGTTTATCTTCCTACATCTTGCTGTCAAGGTGAGATATTATCAGCTGGGGATCCCATCTCCCTGGAACCAGAGATAACTCACTACCAGACAGATGTCTGGCCTGTGTTATCTCACCAATTCATGTGAGGGGAAAAATGCCCTGAGCTATGCACCAGCTGATACGCAGAAGAGATAAGCTCTTCCATGGTGCCTCAGTTTGAGACAAATTTCGGAGGAAAGTTCCAAATGGGTGTCTCTTTTAAGGAGTTTTGGCAACCCTTTCTGCATGGGTTTTCACAGGTCTGGAAGAATTTTCTTGGATAAAGTGAAAAAAGCAAATTGTTTATTTAACAAGCAGGTTGCTCACAGGCATGAACAAAGAATGAACAGCATTAAATAATAAAGCTTCTTGCTGTGAAGAAAAGATGGTAGATTCAGAGTCTTTCTGTAGGTGTGGCTCAGTCCTTCCGAGTCTGGAGCCGGCCTTCAGGCTGTGGGGGGCCCCCAGGCAATGTTCTGGTGTCTCAGATGGGAGAAAAGCTGAAGAGTTACAGAAGAAGTCACAGTCCCAGGGAAAACTTCTTGGCTTAGCTAACCAAGAGAAGCTAGCTTAAAAAGCAAAGAAGAAGATTTCTTCCTCTGTCTGTGCTAGACAACACAGCCGAAAGAGAACCCTGGGGAGGAGGTGAGCTTTCCATACAAACTGTGCATCGAAATAATTCCCCTGTTTCCCTCCCTTCAATCTTAAAGGCACAGGGCTCATATCTGGCAAAAAGGAGACGATAGGGCATACACAGCATCATAAAGTCACCCTAGGACATTCCACACCTTATCCCATTGTCCTAGGTTACAATATAAAGATGTATTCTATTCCCATCCTCAAGAGCTGTTGAAACCAGGAGGGGCATTGTTTTTTTCTTATCTCTTGTTAATAGGCCCATCGATGCCTTTCCAAATGACTCAGAGATAACTCCCTCCAGGAGCCATTTCTGTTTAATGGACCCACTGCATGACTCATAAAATGATAACAGCCCATTGTGAGGTGCTCCGCCCAAGGAGGAGGAGCTAAGCATCCCCACCTGGATATGTAAGGCTGATTTCTGAGGCCATTTGAGTCCGATACGGCTATAGCTTTGGACCCTGGCTCCTTGCAGCCTTACAAGGACAAAAGTAAAAGACTAGAGGTGCTCTCTAATCTTGGAACTAGAGTCCCACTTTATTCGTGGATAGGAGCCACCTGGGAAATCAAGGTGGCATCCCTGGGGCCAAAGAGCAGGAATGCCTGATGGAGGGAGATTTTAAACCCGGGGAAATGGGAGGTGGAGGAAAAGGACCACAGCCAATGGGATACAAGTGATGTGAGGGGCGAGGGGAGGGAGTAACCTGGGGAGACACCACCCCTGGGGCTTTGAGGAGAGGGGTGTGTGTGGAACAAATCATGTGAACTATTCAGTGCAAAATAACAAGACCACCCAGTGCAAAACAATAACTAAAGAAACCACTTAGTGCAATACAACAGATATAATCTGGGGTTTGGGACAGAACAAGCAGTCTTTCCACTGGATTCCCAGAGGCATGGCTGCCTTTTCCACTGGATCTTCAGAAGAAGACTACACCCTTCTACAGGATCACTGCTCCAACACAACCACATCTGCCACTCCAGGAGGACTGCAGCCACCAATCCAACTGGACTCCTACCAACACCCTGACCAACAGGGTGTCAGGTTGTATTCTGACTCTGTCAGTGGTTTTCATTTTGTATTATTGCATGTATTTTTTGTTTTGGTTTTGTTTTCCTTTTCCTAATAAATTGTATTTCTGACTTGGAGTCTCTCACTGGTTTTGCTTTCAAACCAGAACACCCATATTGTCGAGTTATTGTCCAAAGTAATATATTCTAACTCTATACACACACATTTATATACATATATGTATATACACACATATATATACATATATATAGCTATATACAGATAGTGGCAGTGGCACTCAGTAAGTAGCGGCATTTATACATGGCCAAGGCCCATCTGGAATTAAATCTGGCCAAGGATGTCAAGGCCAACAAGAAGGGCTTTTTTAAATACATCAATAACAAAAGGAGAAAAAAGAATAATGTGAGGCCATTACTAAATGGAGGGGGACCCTGGTAACCGAGTATGCAGAGAAAGCAGAGTTATCGAATACCTTCTTTCCATTGGTGTTCACTGACAAGATCAGCCCTCAGGAATCTCTGACCCAGGAGACCAGGGTAAAGGAATACTGGAAGGAAGACTTTCAATTGGTCAGGGAGGATTGGGTTAGAGAACACCTAGGCAAATTTGACATCCGCAAGTCCATGGGCTCCAACAGGCTGCATTCGTGAGTGCTGAGAGAGCAGGCAGACACCATAGCAAGGCTGTTCACAATCATCTTTAAAAGGTCGTGGCAATCAGGAGAGGTGCCTGAGGACTGGAAGAATGCAAATGTCAGCTCAGTCTTCAAAAAGGGCAAGAAGGAGGACCCAGGGAAGTACCAGTGTCCTAGGGTGATGTTATGATGCTTGTATCCCCAGTCGTCTGTTCTATTTATGCTGGATATTATGTTCTGTGCCCTCAAGAATGGCTCTGAAGAACAGTTTTGTTTTGCTTTGTTATCAGCCTGCTCATTCCCCCAGTTGTCAGGACACAGAGACGGGGCAGTACATAGGGCCATAGGGCTGCTTTTGCTTTTTTTTTTTTTTGCGCTTGCTTTTGCTTTGCTCTTGGTCCTGCTTTGCTCTTGCTTTTGCTTCTGCTTGTTAGTTAGTTTAGCTAGGCAGTCCAAATTTTCCCTGGACTGTTTTTCCTTTCCCTTTTCTTGGAACCACTCGAACCTGCTCTGGACTGGGACCTGGGAAACACCGAGAGTTTGCACCTTGTGGCTTGCAGCAGCTATTCCCAGCACCAGAGCGACTGATAACAGAACGACCACTCCCAGGAGAGACTTTCTGAATTTGTCATCTTTTTTCAGAGTGGTGAAGGAGTGTTGTCATCTAGTATTGTTCATTTTGTGTGCTGAGGGGTGTTTTGCCTGTTTAATAAACGGATTCTTTCCACTTCTCTCTGAGGAATCCTTCCCAGACCGGTTGGGGGGAGGGACCGTGTGGGTTTGCTTTCTGGAGGGGCCCCCTTCGGAGGTTTTCTTCCAAATATTCCCCTAAACTGGGACAGTCAGCCAGTCAGCCTCACCTCAGTCCCTGGAAAGGTAATGGAGTACCTCGTTCTGGAGGCCATCTCTACCCATGTGGAGGACAAGAAAGTGATCAGGAGTAGCGAGCATGGATTCACTAAAGGTAAATCATGCTTGACCAACCCGATTGCCTTCTACGATGAAACAACTACTTGGATAGATGAGGAGAGAGCAGTAGATATTGTCTACCTTGATTTCAGCAAAGCTTTCGACACTGTCTCTGAGAACATGCTCCTAGGCAAACTCAGGAAGTGTGAGTTGGATGAGTTGACAGTGATGTGGACTGAGAACTGGCTGAACAGCAGATCCTAGAGGGTTGTAATCAGTGGCACAATGTCTAGTTAGAGGCTTGTCACTAGTGGTGTCCCCCAAGGTTCAATACTGGGCCCAGTATTAACTTGTTCATCAATGACTTGGATGTAGGGGTAAATGCCTTCTCAGCAAGTTCACTGATAACACAAAGCTGGAAGGAGTGGCTGAGACCCCAGAGAGCTGTGCTGCCATTTAGAAGGATCTCACCAGGTTGGAGAGATGGTGTAAGAGACGGTCTGAAGTTTTCCTCATTTGCCTCACGACCGTCTCAAGGACAGAGACTGGGACCCTGAGGACCCTGACTGGAGTTCTGGCCTGGTCGAGGTGGATGCTTGCCAAGTGATTGTTCACAGCTGTGTTTACAGTGCCGCCACGGTATACTGCTTCAAGCAGGGGCCTGGCAAAGGAGCGACTCACCCTATATGCTTACACCTGCTTCATGACAATAGCCCATGAATTTCCCCACCTCTTGGCCAAATGAACTTTCTGGGGTAACTTTAGTGGTCCCCCACAGAAAATCCTTCATCTGTTTCACAATCACCGTGACGAATGGAGATTGAAGCCCCCTCCCAAGGACTGAGACCCCTATAATTCTGACACAGGGGCACTGGCCTGACTGAAGCGAGCCAAGTGTCACCTGCAGATGTGTTCGCCAGACCAAGACTGGTTTCCCATAGAAACCAGTCCTGAAACAAGAGGTCTTGCTCACTGCTGAGAACATGTACTGTCTGTACCAGTTTTCAATACCTGTTCCCCCCTTGGCAGTTTCAATAGACTTACCTGCTCCCCTCTCGAAGGAGGACTATGATAGACCCCTGCGTTAACCAAGACTTTGAGATTCTCCCCGATGTGACAAGATGGATCTATTGGCTGGACCACATGAGGATTTAGTCTTTTCATTTGGTAGCTATACCCCATCCGCTCTTTCTCTTTCTCTCTCTGTCCTTTATCTCCTTCTCTAATCCCTCTACCGCATTTGCTGTGGGCACTCAATAATGGTGCATTTGTTTTGATTAATACTGAAATCCCCTCCATGTTGTTTTTGAACTCTGAGATCAGTTAACAAACCATCACGACCCCCGCTTATACGAGCGGATCGTGACAGATGGACAGAGAAGAACCTTCTGAAATTCAGGAAAGACAAATGCAGGGTCCTGCACCTAGGGAAGAATAATCCCAGGCACCAGTCCAGGCTGCGGGCTGAACTTCTGGAAAACAGCTTGGAGTCCTGGTGGACTTGTCCTGGTTTTGGACAAATTAGGAGGAAACGTCCTGAAATGAATGTGTCCTCTAATAGAAGGCAGGTTCTGGCAGCCCCCCCCCCCCCTTTCATCTCAAATTCAAAAAAAAATAATTGGAGGAAAGTAAAAAAGTAAAACAAAAACTGTATATTTAACAAGCAGGGTGCATGCAGGCAAAGGATAAAAAAAAAAAAAAGAATAATGTTAGATAATAAACCTTCTCACTGTGGAGAAAACCTGGTAGATTCAGATCCCTTTCCGTAGGTGTGGCTCAGGTCCCTCCGTGATCTGGAGCTGGCCTCCGGGCTGCGGCATGAGGGAGTGTCCAGTGATGTTGTGGTTTTTTGGACCAGAGCAAAGCTGAACAGTTCCAGGAGAAGAAGCCACAGTCCTGGGAAAACTTCTTTCCTTAGCTAACAAATGAGAAGCTAGCTAAAAACAAAGCATTTTAACTCTCTGTCTCTGTCCTGAGAAAAAAAAGACCCAAAAGGTAGGGAGCTTGAGGCTGAGGCTGGCTGTTCCTTCTGATGGGGGATCGAGGCAGCAGCTGCATGGTTGGCATGGTGAGTGGATCTGATCTGAGATCCTATTGACCTGTAGGGTTTTTTTTTTTTCTTTTGGTAAAGAACTGTTATTCCTTTTCCCATATCTTTGCCTGAAAGCCCCATAATTTCAATGTTCTAATAATTTGGAGGGAGGGGGTCACCTTTTACATTCTAGGAAGTTTCCTGCCTTCCTTGGCAGACACCTGTCTTTTAAACCAGGACATTACTTCAAAGACCCAAAAGGACTCAGGTGGGCTTTTGGGATAGCTGCTGTGGAGACAGAAGGCATTAGACAGTTAAACACTTTGCCTGATTTCTCAGAAGACCCCTGTGCAGTAGGAGTCTTAAGGGTACCAATTGCCTCAACAAAAGTGCATTGTCGGCAATACCCCACAAACCGAGATGACGATTCCCATCCATAAGATGATTCATGAACTGGAAAGCCAGGGAGTGATCAGCAAGACTCACTCCCCCTTTCAATAGCCCTATATGGCCAGTGTGTATGTCTAGTGGGGAATGGAGACTTACAGTGGACTATCATGTGTCGCCGCAGGCCCCCAGATGGGTAATAATTAGCACTGACTCCATGATTCCAGAAGGCTGATCCATTGCTTTATTTTACTATCCTATACTATTAAGAAACTCATCCCCTCACAGATAGTCCGATACAGCTTTGACCTAATTGGTCAGTCAATCAAAGCACCATCACCAGTGTACAATTAAGAAATCACCCTTTGGTAAACAAATCTCCATAACACATTCCACATGCGCACAACAACAGGTGCAGCAAGTGGAGATAAAACTTGTTTTCATTCTTTTCTCTGATCTTCTCACAGCCTTCCCCAGGAAAATGCCTGGGAAAGTCATGCCTGCTGCTCTCTATGGAGAGAGCTGCGGCTACAATCATGGTCTGAATGAAATCACAGCATTGAGTGCTGCCCTGCCAGACATGCTTGAAGTTCAGTATGAACACAAGTCCAAGGCGGCAAAATGATACCACCAATGACATTGCTAGTGTGTTTTTCTCCATGCCTCTAGCCACACAATTTGCTTTCACCTGGAAGGGCATGCAGTTTACCTGGAACCAACTGCCCCAGGGGTGGAAGCACAGTCCCGCCATTTGCCATAGACTGATCCAGACTGCACTGGAAAAGGAAGAGGCTACAGAACATATGCAATACATCAGTGGCATCATCGTATGAGAAAGCATGGCAGAGGACGTTTTTGAGAAAGGGGAGAAAATAATCTGGATTCTCCTGTGTCATAGTTTAGGCCTGGCACAATGCCAGTGCCCCCATGAGAATACCCTCTCCCTGGTGTCTGCTGTGAGATGTGACCAGGAATAAGCAAAGCAGGCTCCTACTTAGAAATAAAGAAAACTTTATTGACTAAACTATGAGAAAAGAAGAGGGAAAAAGCTATAAGGGAAAAAAAAAAAAGAAAACCTTACAAAAGCACCTTCCTCCTCCCCCCCCACCAAATTTCCCAATGCAATACATTCCCCCAAATCACCAACTCTCAGTCTGGCACCACCCTTTAGAATATTCAATCTTCAGTTCATGAAGAGGAGTCCTTCTTGTACCATAGGCTTCCCCTGGAAACACGCAGAAACCTCGTGTGTTCCCATGTCACTCAGCACCGCCCGGAAAATCCTTTGCCATCGTGACATCTTCCTTCCATGCCCAGTGCTCTCACCGCTGTGCATGGACCAGAGCTGCTTCTAGGGTTGTCTTTCAAGGATGCCTTGTCTCACTCCAAAAGGGCACAGTCTCTCCTTCGGGACATTTGTCCCCCCTAATTTTTCACCCCCTGGGGCCGAGGGGTACCCACACTGAACCCTCCTGGTTCTGAGGCACTGCCTCCCCCTAAATGCAGTCTCTGTGTCACAGGAATAAAAATGGTTCAGTCTATGGCCACACAAGAAAAGTCCAGCCAAAAGGCCACTCCGTCATCTCTCCCCACACTCAGCCAGTCTTCTGAGTTCTGAGGCCAGTTACACCCCAACTGAAAAAGTCTTGCAGCCTATGAAGGGGTTCAAGCTGCCTCAGAAGTGATTGGCACCAAAGCACAGCTTCTCCTGGCACTCCAACTACCAGTGCTGAGTTGAGTGTCTAAAGGAAAAGTTCTCTGCAACATATCATGCCACCAACGCTATCTGGAGTAAGTAGCTCACTCATCACACAGTGAGCTCGAATAGGAAATCCAAATTGCCCTGGGATCTTGGAAGTCATCAATGAATTGGCCTGAAGATGAAAATTTTGGACTGTCATCTGTAGAGGAATGTCGCAGTTGAGACAGACATGACATGACACTCCAAGGTTCATGAGGCAATAGCAAAATTTATTGTTAACAGCTTTCTTTTATATGGTTTTCAAACACCTCACATTTGGTCCCGATTGACTAGAAATTTGTTACCACCCAGCTCACTGGCCAATAGCTGTCTGCGTACATGTTTGTCAGGGATTGTCTGGCATCCGTTGTTTGCATTTGAATCTTTCGGCTTCTCAGTGTCTTCTTCATAAAGATGTTTACTTCTTTTCCTTTACCAGTATAGGTGATCAAGTTATGGTCAGGGTTACTTATGATTGTGAGGCCTCCAGCCGAGCTGTTAGCCATCACGGAGGAAGAAGAGCAGGTGACACGTGCTGAGGAAGCTCCACCATATAACCAGCTACCAAAGACTGAGATGCAATACGCTCCATTCACTGAGATCCTGCCATATCATGGGGACCAGTAGGAAATGGAAAGCAGCTGTGTGGAGCCCTACATGGTGAGTTGCAGAAGCTACTGAAGGACAAGGTGGATCAATCAGATTGCAGAGTTGAAAGCCATCCAGTTGGCTTTGGACATTGTCAAATGAGAGAAATGGCCAACACTACCTCTACACTGACTCATGCATGGTAGTAAATGTTCTGTGGAGGTGGCTGGAAAGGTGGAAAAAGGCCAACAGGCAGCATAGAGGAAAACCGATTTCAGCTGCTGAAGAGTGGCAAGACATTGCTACTGAGATAAACTGACTGTGCGCATGTGCCTAAGAGTCGGGCTGATGAGGAGCACTGCAACAACAAACAGGTAGGTCGGGCTGCCAAAATCAAGGTGTCACAGGTATATCTGGACTGACAACATAAGGGTGAGTTATTTTTAGCTTGGTGGGCCCATGATGCCTCAGGTCATCAGGGAAGATACAACAAACCGACGGGCTCATGAAGGAGGGGTGGACTTAACCACAGACACTATATCCCAGGTAATCCATGATTGTGAAAGGTGTGCTTGTGATCAAGCAGGCTGTTTTGCACAGTCTAGTTTTTGGTAGAGGGAGGAGCCCAGAGGTGGCTTCTGTGAGAAGCTGCTGGAAGCTTCCACCATGTCCAGCAGAGCCAATCCCTGATGGATCTGAAGATAGACATGCTGCTGGCTAAAACTGGGCTAATTAGAGAGGTTGGTACCATCTCTGTGATAACATATTTAAGATGAAAATCAAAACAAAGTGCACACAGTTTTTCTTCTAGTCAGAGATGAGAAGGAAGTGAGAACATGTGAGAGAAACAACATGGAAACAACAAGGTCAGTGGAAAAGGAGGGGGAGTAGGTACTCCATGTGCTGGAGGCAAGATTCCTCTGTGTTCTGGTTTAGGGCAAATTTTGGGAGGGAACTTCTGAAGTGGTCTACTCTAAAAAGCAGATTTCAGTGGCCCCTCCCCCAACCGGTTCAGGTGAATAATCTCCTTGAAGAAAAGTGGAAAAAACTGTTTATTTAACAAGCAAAGTATTCACAAACATGAGAAAATGAGTAATATTAAACAATGGAACCTCTCATTGTTTTGAAGAGATGGAAAATTCAGAGAGAGTCCTTTTGTAGTTGAGTCCTTTTCGTGGGTGTGTCCTCGGCTTTCTCTTAGTCTCTCCGGGGCTCAGGTCTGGTGTCCCAGCCGCAGTGCAGCTTGGGGGGACCCTGGATGATAGTCCTGGTGTTCTTGGACCGAAGAATAGCTGAACAGTTCAAAAAAACTGGCCTCAGCTGACTAAAAAAACCCCAACTAACTAAAAGCGAAGGAGAGCCCTATCCCACTGTCTGTGTTGCAGACAACACAGTCCATGAGAAGGAATGCTGGGGAGCAAGTGCAGTTTCTACAAACTGCATACTTCTTCTCCCCCCTTACACTCTCAGAACCAGTCTTAAAAGTGCAAAACTTAATATCCAGCATAAAGGTATACAAGCATCATAAAGTCACCCTAGGACATTCTGCAGGCTGTGGTGATGACTATGGTGAAACAGGCTGTCCCCCTGCAGCCCATGGGGATCCACGGGGGATGCAGAGATCGACCTGCAGTCCATGGAGGAGGTGTCCATACCAGAGCAGGTGTATGCCTGGAGGAGGCTATGATCCAGTGGGGAGACCCAGTGGAGAGAGAGGGCACCTGCTTCCAGGCTGGAGCAGCCTGTCCTTGGAGGACTGCACCCTGTGGAGAGAGAGACCCATGTCACAGTAGTTTTGGGAGGACTGTTTGCCTGTGGAGGGAATTCACATTGCAGCAGGAGCAGGTGTGATAGGACTGCTGCTCATGAGGGTGGGCCCATGCTGAAGAAGTTCACAGAGAACTGTCTCCCGTGGAAGGGACCCCATGCTGTAGCAGTGTTAGGAAGGATGAAAGTTTGACAAGAAAGTCTCACAGATATGTATGCTTAGCAGAAAGATTTTTAAATGTAGAGTCTGATGAACTAATAGAGATGGAAGCAAATTTTGATATAGAAGAAAAGAACTGCTGAGCCAGTCTCACTGGCTAACTAAGGAGGCAAATGGTATGTTGGTTGGAAGGGGTTTTTATGACTTAGAGCAAAGGATAAACTCACCTCAAACAAGAAGATGTTTTTTACCAAGCAGAAAGATAGCACAGGCAAACAAGTCAGCAAAGTTGCAAGCAGAAAAGAGGTCTCAGAATTTTCTACTGCAAGAAAACTGAAAAACAACTTCTAGCTTAAACTGTAATGTACTAACTTTTAGTGATTGGAGAATAGTAACATGAATATGGTAATTATAGTAGTTATGATAGGCTATAGATAATACTATAGATAATAGTTAAGGTATAGATCGGTTCTACTGTATTGAGATGCTAAGCAAAGAAAAGTATATAATGCAATATAACCAAAACCAAAGGGTCTCCAGGCCTGCCTGCAGCTGGAGCTGACAGCTGTAGGCACAGGCTCTGTCGCCCACAACCCTGGACTGCTGTAACCTCTTGGATGGAATAAACTGCATTTTGGAGAGTTGCCTGGAGTGCCGCATCCCTCATTTTGGCTCTTACATAGCGGGAAAGGACTCCTCTCCTGGAGCAGCAGAAGAAAATCTTGGGTGATAAACTGACCAAAATCCCCATGTCCTGTCTCCCTGCATTGTTGGTGGGAAGGAGGGAGGAGTTTGGGGGAAAAAAAGTGTTTTAAGGGCTTATTTTGCTTCTCATTATCCTCCTCTGACTTTGTTAGCAATAAATTCACTTGTAACTTTAAGTTGACCCTGTTTTGCCGTTGAAGTGTTTTCTCCTGGTCCTTAACTCATGAACCCTTCATTACTTTTTTTTTCTTTCCTCTGCCCAGCTGTGGCAGGGGAGGGTGAACAAGTGACTCTCGTGGGTGCCTGGCATTTAGCCAGTGTCAAACCATGACACAGTCCAAGTGAGTAAAGCCCCTGTGGTATGGGGGTAGATGGTCCAAATATGATTACAGGGAGGCTAAAAATGCAGGTGTTAAAGTGGTAGGTGCTGCTGCCTATCCCTTGTCCCCAGCAAGCCTCTCCTGTTGAAAAGCAAGCTGAGTGAACATTCAGGCAACACAGTCAAACCTCCACTCAACGCTCACCCCAACTAGCTCAGCAATAGAGGCAAGAAAGGCTCTTTTGCAATATTTTATTCCAGCAGAGTAACACAGTCGCTGAAGGACAAACTTGGGGAAAGAAAATGAACCACATGGAGCAGTCAGCTTATAAAGGGGAAGGGGTGGGGGGCAGAGCTAAGGGCTGGGCAGAGGGGACTGGCCTCCAGGGATGCCAAGCCAGTGACAGAGGAAGGAGAAACCAGAGGAAGTTGCGACACTAAGTCCATGGGGGAGTCTGTTTTTCCCTTTGGGAAGGCTAACTCTATGGTAAGTAATGTTTCCAGGGCTGAGGGCTTGAGGATTGACCAAAGGGAGAGAGTTTTTAGGATGCTACAGGAGGCCTGGAAGATTGATTACATCACACTTTCATAAATCCGCCAAGGCAAGCGTTACATGCACACAGTGGTAGAAGCAAACCACTGGATGGCTGGATATGCACCCCATGCCTCATGCCACTGCCCAGAACACCATCTTGGACCTGGAAAAGCAAGTCCTATAGAGACATGGCACCCTTGAGAGAATTTAGTCAGACAATGGGACTCATTTTAAAAATAGCCTTATAAACACCTGGGCTAGAATACATGGTATTGAGTGTGTATATCATATTCTATCATGCACCAGCCACTGGGAAAATTGAATGGTGTAATGGACTGATAAAAACCACACTGAAGGCAATGGGGGGGGGGGGGAGGGGGTAGAACCTTCAAGCAGTGGGATCTGCATTTAGCAAAGGCTGTGTGGTTTGTTAACACCAGAGGTTCTACTAAATGAGCTGGCCCTGCCCAATCCAAACCCCTGAGTACAGCAGACAGGGATAAAATCCCTGTGGTGCATATGAGAGGTATGTTAGACATATGTTAGATGTTTGTTAGACACCCATGCAGTGAAAAAACCTTTCTTCTTATGTTTAAATGGAATTTCCTGTATTTCAGTTTGAGCCCATTGCCTCTTGTCCTGTCACCAGGCCCTGGTGAGAAGAGTTTGGTTTCAGCTCTCCCAGCATCTCCTCATACAACAGATGCTCCAATTCCTTAATCAACTTTGTGGCCCTTCACTGTAGTCTTTCCAGTGTCCTTGTCTCTCTTGAACTGGAAGGACTGTGTCACGTGCCAATGGCGAGACCTGTGCAAATTCCACAGGTGAAGTAGCCAGGCAGGGGAGTTGGATGCACCACCCAAACATGCGAGACCTCCTCAAGACTGCAGCAGCAGGACAAAGGTAGTAAGTGGGGCTTTGGGGTTGGGCTGGCATACACAGATCCTCACCAGTTTACTGACTCCTGGGCAGACATTAGCAAGGGCTGGAGCACCTCTCCTGTGGCGACAGGCTGAGACAGTTGGGATTGTTCAGTCTGGAAAAGAGAAGGCTCCAGAGAGACCTTAGAGCACCTTCCAGTGCCTAAATGGACTACAACAGAGTTGGAGAATGACTTTTCACAAGGGCATGTAGTAATAGGAAAAGGGAAAATGGCTTTATGCTGAAGGAGAGTAGGTTTAGATTAGATATATGGAAGAAATTCTTTACTGTGAGAGTACTGAGGCATTGGAATGTGGTAATCACATATCCTCTGAACAGAGAGAGACACAGATTTTCCAGGATTTTCCTGGGGAAGGCTGTGAAAAAGCTCAGAGAAAGAATTAAAACAATTCTTATCTTTATTTGCTGCATCTGATGTTGTGCAGATGTGGAATGTGTTATGGAAATTGTTTACCAAAGAGGGATTTCCTAATTGGACTCTGGTGATGGTGTTTTGATTGATTGACCAATTAGGTCAAAGCTGTGTTGTGACTGTCTGGCAAGGGCGATGGGTTTTTCTTAATAGTAGTATGTAGTATAGTATAGTAACAATAAAGCATTGATCAGCCTTCTGCAATCATGGAGTCAATGCTCATCATTCCCCACTCAGGGGGCTTGCTGCCACAATACTGGAACAGGTTGCTCAGAGGATTTGTGGATGCCTCATCCCTGGCAGTGTTCAAGGCCAGGTTGGATGGTGCTCTAAGTAACCTGGTCGTGTGGAAGGTGTCCCTGCCCACAGCAGGGGAGTTGGAACAAGATAGTCTTTGAGCTCTCTTCTAACCCAAACCGTTCTAGGATTCTATGAAGTTCCCCAGGACTCCCACTGTGCTCTAACTGGAGCAACTTGCTCTTTGTGGCTGTTTGGAAATTTATTCCAGACATGTTTGGCAGGATCAGCCATTAATCTTTTGGCAGGCTGATATCCATTATAGTTCAATGATCATCTCTGCAGCATATTCAGGAGGCTGTTCTGCTTCCATCAAAACTTCAGTTAAAACTGTACAGGATGAAAGAAATAAAACATCCCATCCTTCCCCAGAGAAAGACATCAATGACTGCCGACCAGGATAGAATAAATCGGTGGTCTCCGTGAACAGGATGATGGGAACAGGATCACTGCTAAGTAACGGCACCAGAAAATAGACTGAATGAGATGCATATATACTTCTCCCTCTTCTCCAGCCTGGTCCCAGCAGCTTCTCACTGGGAGAGCTGTAACAAAATATTGCTCTTTTATCACAGGGAGAGATGGGCCAGAGCTGACTTTCCAACACATGTTAGAATTGATGACAAAGCAAACACAAAGTGCAGCTTTTCCTGGTGTTTCCTGCAAAAGATGCATTTATCAGCTAAAGATAAATTAAAAGAGCAAGAGCTGGGATCTGTCAAGGGATCAGTGCTGAAAATAAAATACCAGCAGGGTCTCCTTTAGAGCACAAGTGTGCTTAAATCAAGGAACTGGCTGGCCACTTTTTGAAAAATGGTGCTACTGCCCCAAAGCACTCTCCTGTCTGCTTTAAAGAAAAAAATACTTATCTTCCCTCTCACTAGAATTGGTCTTTCTATTTTCCCATGTTCCTTCCTGATGATTAGCAACTCAGATTAGGAAAACTGGAAGCTATAGCAGTATCCTATATTGCATTTTATTTCTCAGGAGAAATATTTCACCCCAGATGAATGCTGCACTGGCCATGTCCAGACAAGCACACCTTCCCACTCTGTTTATGTCCCCTGGTGCCAGGAGTGTTGTCACATTAAGGGTATCACTGCCACAGTATTAAACCCCATTTAAAAGCTGATAAGGAAATTGAGGAATTGGTTTGGGGCTGAAGAAGATATTCTGCTTTTGTCCAAGTGGACACCATTCCTGACTTTTCTTGACAAGGGTGATGACCACCAACTGAGCTGCTTGAGCTGCAGCACCTCAGTACCTTCCTGCTCACCCTGCCTGCGCCAACTGATGTGCCACACTGTTCACTGCACTCCCTAGGGGCCCCTCATGAGAGTGGAGGTAGTCGCTGTCCTTGGTGGCCCCGCTCATGCTGAGTCAGCTGCTCAAGAGCATGCTGCCAGCTTCACGTCAGTCTTGACACTCTCCGACCTTTCCCCTGGCACTAGAAATTTGCCCTGCTCATTATGATCTCCTGCTCTGCTACAGGACAAGCCTGCACTGGAGCTGTTCATGTTCATAATAAAGGAAACCACAAGTGCTAAAGGTACAGGCTTTCACTGGACTTAACATTTTGTTTTCTGTTCCTTTCCTAACAGTTACTAAAACTTGATTTCTCACTTTGCTTCTGAACTAACACTTCTGTACTGCTTACTGTGAAAAACACATTCACTCTCCTGTGAAAATGTAAAAAGTTTAATAAAGGACAATAGGAGACAAAGACAGTAAAGCAAAGATTATGGCCGGGTGCGTCTTGGCCCTTAGCCAAGAGCACACCTTCACCTCTGGGGATACCCCTTAAATACCTTTCCCATTACATCAGCCTGTTGCATATTCCTAGACACTTATGCATATCCATACACTAGTTTACATGTTCCAGGAACTATTTTACATGACTCCTCCTTGGGTCTGCCTTTTTAGAGCATGTGGGTTTCTTGGCTGTGGTTTTGGCTCCTTCTCCTTATCACTTCCAGTTTAGGCCTTGGTCCATACTTTCTTCAGAGGGTGAGTGCTGATAGTTGGCATATCAATAGCAGGGTCCTCATTACATGTTCATTGGATGTTATCCCGATCAAAGAGACCACTCATAACTATCAGCTACCACTACTACCATGTCTAAGTTTTTGTTAATAGCAGAAATAAAAGCAAAGTTATTTTAACATTATACATATAACATTCATCCTAATATTTACGAAAAGCCAACAACATAATATGTATTTATAACAAACCCTCCTCTTCCTTTTTTGCAAATCATTTGACTTCAGCAGTATTTCTTGTTTTCCATCCTCCATTATTTGCTTATTTTTTTTCATAAATCAGTTTTACTTCCTCCAAGGGGTCTTCCATATTATTTTGTTTCTTTAGCACCATAACCTTTTGTGTGGTCCCAGATGTAGTCAATTTTGGGTCTATAGGCATTGTTACCACTTGCATGCCCTGGACTACCCTGGTGATTAGCCAAATAAAGCAGGGGATCAAACAGGGAAGAAATATCAAACCAGCTGTAGCGCATAAAAGGAAGAAGCCTAGTTTGTTCCACCATTCTATTCCCAATACATTATCCCACCAGCTAGTTTTTAGCATTGATTCCCTTTTTTGGACCAGTACATGGGCTATTTTTCTGATATCATTGACTATATCTAGGATGGTATCTCCATTGCCATCTATTTTCAAACAACAGTCTGATGTATTAAATTTTCTACAAACACCCCCTTCTTCAGCTAATAAATAGTCTAAAGGCAACCTATTTTGATACACTGCAGCTCTTGTTTGAGTTTGTTGCCTTGATATTAATTCCATTGCCCAACCGGTTCTGTTTGTTATCTCTACCACTGCTTGGAGTCTTATAATACAATTCAGCATATAAATTGGGGTTTGATATCCCCAACTCCCATCTTGTGCCCAGGTGGCTGGCCGATATGTTTCCTCTCTGCATTCTGGGGGCCACTCCTCATCTCCCCATTTGTGGGATCCTCCAATCAAATCCCTTCTATTTCTTTTTAGGTCCTCATAAACTGGTACTCCTAATTGATCTGCATTTGGTCCTGGTAGAAGAAAGAATCCTGGCTGTATAATTCCCAAAGTGCAACTCCCTCTCCAACTAGAGGGGAGTCTTGGGTATGCTCTCTTTCCACATATCCAAAATAAGCCATCTGGTGCCTTCCGATAAAAATTTTTCTGTTTAGTTATATTTTCCCAAAATTCAGATCTTTCTAGGATCCCAGAATAAGGATTTTTGCCTGTATCATTACATTGAAAAAGTCCAATTTCGATGTTATATTTACAATTCCTCTTTTTCATTTCTCCTCTAGTCCAATACTGAGTTGGTTCCTCTGGGATCCACCATGTAAAAGTTCCATTGCTAACTTTATATCTCTTACAGGGAGTATTTCCTACTCCATTATGAAAATTTTTCCCAGTGCGCCAGAGACATTCCTCTGCTATCACTGTTGAGCTTAAAATCTACCCTTCTGGTTGGTTTCCCCCCCTTGTATTTGTCTGGTTCCTCTTAAGGAGTTCAACTGGGCCTAAGCTACTGCCTTTCCATGGCCATTCCTCTGACATCAAAGCTCCTCCACAGACCCAACAGTTGATTAAGTTCCTTACTTATTCTTTCCCCTAAATCCACAAACTGATTTTTACCCAGTCTTGAGATATCTATTTCCTTTTCTAATTGCTGTTCAAATTTTGTATATAAATCTTGGAGTGAAATTGGCACAGATTTTGATTGCTGTACTGGTTTTGCCTTTCTGCTTACCAGTTGTTCTTTAACCAAATCTTGGACTTTACTTCCAGTAACAAAAGTGAAACAAACTCATCTCTCTCCTTCAGGACATTCACTTCCCAACCTGTTACCACTTGTTCCTAAATTTTTCGCAATCCAGTATTTTTCCCATTTTGTATACAATTGCCCAATTTGGATGGGTTATAGCAATGACTGTTGATATGGATGTGAGTAATAAAAAAGGAACCTTGGTGTCTTTCCATATACTGCTTTCGGTAACACCTGTGACATGACTTTGCCAGTATCCCAAAAGGGAAAAGACAAAAGATGAATGACAGAAAAAGGAATAACAGAGGTCTCTTATGCCTTATACCCCCACCTCCCATGCCTATGAGGTTGCTACCCATAGGAGGTGTATATGATCTTCTCGGTGGCGAGTACAGCTGCCAATCCAGTCTTGCCCTCTTTTTCCTTGTCACTTCCTTTTTTCTTATTTCCAGGCAAATAGTTTTTGTCACTCCTTAACTGTAGTTTCCCACCATTTCTCAGGTATTTCCCATTCAATAGGCCCTAATAATTTCCATCCACTAAACAAAGTTATTATTTCAGTTGCTTTGAGTTCTACCTGGATAGAGGATAGATTTGGCACTTGACACTTCCTGCAATGAAGGTGTCGATTGTGTGAACTACAATACCAATTTTCCCCATAATTTAAACACTTACATTTAACCCACCTAGCATGTCTGGTATTTGGATGAATCAAACAGGGTATACTATATGACACTGATAGAAGTTGTAATTCCCCCTCTTCTGTGTACAAGTCACAGGCTAAGGTCAGAATATGAGAACTCTCTGACCAAAACTGTTCTGATCCTCCTGTTTGAAGCAGAAGTATTCCTCACCAAGGGGGTATCGGAGGTGTCTCAGGACTTGTCCAGGAGGTACTTGAAACCACTGATATAAGCTTGGCCTTATTTCCCAGTTAGGTGTAATTCTTTGCACATTCCTTGGATCATTTGGGTCCTCCCAGTTCATTACCACCCGGTCGCTGCTTAAGAGTCAATTTGGTATCACCCCGTTTAGATGTTATAGTCCAAGTCCACTCCTTAGGTTCTTCCACAGGTCCTTTGATTCTACTGGTGTGGATCCATCTTCGTTCCCTGGTCCGGATCACTGCCTCAGCCATCAGTAGTACCTGAAAAGGACCTTTCCATTGTGTAGTTAAAGATTGTTCTTTCCACATTTTCACTAGTACCCATTCCCATGGATGGATATTATGAATTTTTAATTCTAAAAGTGTGGTTTGAGGGATTATCCCTTTCAACCACAAATTTTCAAGAGTTTTGCAATTGTGGTAACATATTTTCTAACACTCATTTCCCTTACTTGATAAGTAGCAGCTTCATGTTGGGTGGTCAGAAAAGGAAACCCGAACATCATCTCACAGGGTAACACTCCCAGGTCTGACCTGGGTTGTGTTCGGACCCTCAATAGAGTCAAAGGTAGCCATTTTACCCATGACATTTGGGTTTCAATCATTAATTTTGGTAAAGTTCTTTTTAAAGTCTGGTTCATCCTGTGATATATGTTATGAAATAATTTGTGTTTATGTAAAATACACATGAAATAAGTTGTGAATAAGTTGTGCCTGTACCAGAAAATCCTTAAAGTTTAAAACCACGGACATTCAGGGAAAGAATTGCCACACAATATTGTGAAACCCCAGATGGCAGCAAGGGAAGATCTAATTAGCAAGCAAAAGGACGGTAGCCCATGCGGAGATGGGCCCTTTCCTGGCACTATCCAGGAAACACCCAAAAGCGATGAATACTCGATAAGTATCTACAGTCAAGATAGCCAGAGTCATCAGGAACATGCATCCAAATGCCAGGTTCCCATAACGTGACATCAGCATTCATCGTTTCCCAGTGACGGCATTGTCCAGCCCTGCACAGAGAAAGGAGACTGCATGAATATGCAAAGCAATGAAAAGAATAGAGGAGCCTCTGCCTCAGGTGGAAAAAACTGTATAAAACCAACCCGATGGAGACAGCATTCGTGAATGGTGGGGATCCGATGTGATAGAGGTTGGATCAGGGTTCACCCAGCACCGATCCCAGGCTCGACACTGTCCTTTTGATTATGGCTACCGGAGACCGTATTTCAGTCGCTAAAATAAAAATTTATCAATATTATCATTAATTTGGCTTTTTCATTTATTACCTATAACAATCCTGGTGACCCTGATGTGATCTGATTTAGGGGTCCAGGGACCTCCTCTCTGCTCAGGAGGTGTCCCGCTGATTTCAGCAGCCTGACAGGGTTGGGAAACCTCATGGAACCAATCAGATCTCGAACCGAAAAGCCAGAGCCACAATCAAAGAGGGAATAAAAACGGGCCCAGAGCTCTCGGGTAATTCGAATAGATCTGGAGAAAGGATCTCCGAAGCCTTGATGCAGCTTTTCACTCTTAAAATTCTGCGTGCATGAAGAACCCATGTGGGAAAAGGAACCATAAGTATCGCGTGGTTGAGTGAGGTGTGATCGAGTGCGTATGTGAGACGTGATATTATCAGGAAGTGAATGTGAACCCCAAGATCGCAGTTCCACTCTCCCACGAGGGAAGTGGTTGGTCAAGGGGGAAGCGGACGCAACGTGATAAAAGACTCATTTCATGCATAAAGCCTGAAACTCGGGGAGTTCAGGAGGTCGATCATGGGGAGAATCAAAAAGGGAAGGGTTGTTCTCAGGTGTTTGGGAACTGGTAAACCTTTTTGATCCAGGACTCAGGTAAATCCAGGAAGGGAAGGAAAAGAGAGCTCATTACCAGCCAAAAAACTCACTGATCAGTTCACTGTGTAGCTGGTAGACTGGTAATCCTGAACACATACTAGGCATAAATACGGTACTGGTTAAAGACATAGGATATTTTTCGGATCCCAGCGCAGAGTTATGGTAAGGAAACACCAGGAAAATTGTTTTTCTAAAAAGGATGGGACAGAGGAAAAGTAAGGCTCAGGGAAAAACCCAGGAGAAGCTTGTAAAGGCACATGGAAAAGGTTTACCCAAGGTTCCAAGGGATAGCCCATTGGGGTGGATGTTAGAACATTGGGAAGATTGTCCCGAAAGGAGGGGGAAGTCTAAGGAGATGATTCACTATTGCATAGAAATATGGGGAGATAAGAAAATTAGAAGACATTTGGTCTGGCCTGTGTTTGGCACCTTCGAAAGATGGACTTGCCAAGCTTTATACGATCATGTGGCTGGTAAATATCTGCAGGATAGAGAAGAAAGGGACTATGCCGGATTATGGGGAAATGCTAGCACAGGGTTATTCCAGATCAGAACTCGCAAGGGTGCTGCGGCCTAGAGTGAGGAATGGGAACCTTTAGATAACCTCCTGCCTCCTTATCTAACTCCCCCACTCCAACCCATGCAAGCTCAGGTCCCTTTGCCCCTACCCACAGGACCTCTGCACCAACCCTTACAAGCCCAGGCACCCCCGTTGCTCGTACAGCCTCCAAAAGCCCTTCTCTTACAAGAGCAGGCTTCGACATCACAGTACCCACAAGATTATTCCCAGCCCCCACCCGCACCACAAACGGCAGAAAAGCAAACCCTCCCCACTGGGGAAACCGAGTCTCCCCCAGCCAGCAGGACACGGCGCAAAACGAGGAAGGTAAATAATGATGATAGTGAGGATGAGGAAGATAAGCATCATCTCCTCCCTTTAAGAGAAGTACCAACTGCTCCAGGAGTTATCAGATTCGCAAACGTGCCGATTAACACTGGGGAAGTAAGAGCTTTTAAGAAAGAGATGGGAAGGCTGATGGATGATCCGTTGGGGGTAGCAGATAGACTAGATGAATTCCTAGGAACTAGCATCTACACAGACGATATGAATGCTATACTAAGGTCACTGTTCAATAACAAGGAGCTGGAAATGATAAGGCAAGCTGCGATTCGAGATTGGGAACACAGAAACCCCCAGGGAGGATGAGGTGACCAGAGATGGCCTGACCAGAGACCATCATGGAATGCCCAGACGGAAGAAGGCAGGCAGAAAATGATAGAACTAAGGAATATGGCAATACAAGGCATATGGAAGGCAGTACCGAAGGGGCAGAACATGAGCAAAATACTCGGGGAATGCCAGGTGAAAGACGAAACACCCACCAAGTGGTTAGATATTGAAGTTGGAGGGAGAAGACCCACCTTGCATTGATCAGCATCGACTCCGATTTATTAATCAATCAGGCACTTTTTATAACAGTGTTAATCAAGTTCATGCATATTGCAAAATCTGAGCTCACAATAGGTCAGAGATAACATACCAACCCCTCCTTATGTTTCCAATACCAAGATTTGGGTTCTCAAAATTATTCTTGCTTTCCCAAAACAGCCAAAGATAGAACATCCACTTGTTATGAGAAAGCTGCCTGAGAACTCCGATATGCAAGGCTCTCAAGGCCTTAATGTTTGTCACTTTTACCTGTAATTAAAAATAACCTGAGAACCTCTGCTGCTTACAGAAGCAGGCTGTGAGAATTTGTCCCCCACAGCTGCCTTCCAAGCCATCCCTGAAAAAATCTCCAACAGTTAGAGAGGCTGACAAAAAGTCTCCGGAGGTATTCAGGAATGGATACCGATTCCCCAATTGGGGAGATCCTATTAAAACCACAATTTGTCACAAAGTCATGGGAGGACATACGAAAGAAACTGGAGAAAATAAAAGGTTGGCAGGAGAAAGGATTACAGGATCTACTTAGAGAGGCACAGACGGTTTATATGAGGAGGGATGAAGAAAAGCACAAAGTACAAGCAAAGGTGTTGGTAGCAGTGGTGAGGGAAGCACAAAAGCAGGAACAGGTCTGAGACCCTGTAAAGCCAGTGCAGAACCATCAACCTTGGAAGAAGCAGAACCCCTCCCAAAATAAGTACTCAAACAGCCAGAGGAATATCCCGGAGTGCTTTTACTGTAAACAGAGAGGCCACTTTAAGAGAGAATGTAAGAAGAGAATGAAAGATGAGAAAATCTTCCAGGAGGATTAGAGGTGTCCGGGGCTTTTTAATTTAGGGTCCAGAACATCTAAAGAGCCCTTGATAAAGCTGAAGGTAGGACATCTAAGGAGCCCTTGATAAAGCTGAAGGTAGGACCCCAAAAACAGGAACTAATATTCCTAGTGGATTCCAGAGCTGAGCGAAGTACTGTTCAGTGCTTGCCACCAGGATGCACTAAAAGCAAAGACACTGTAGTGGTAATCCGGGCAAAAGGGGAACCCTTTAAAGTTCCGGATATTAAAGATGCAGAAATAGAATCAGAAACTAAGTTTTGCTTAGGGAATATGCTGTTGGTCAAAGAAGCAGACTATATTCTGCTTTGGGAGAGACTTGATGGTAGCTCTGGAAATAAGCCGAATTGTGCAAGAATCCCAGCTCAGGGTAAGTCTATACTGATTGACCACAGAGGACAAGGATAAAATAGATCCAAAGTCTGGCACACCCAAGGGGAAGCTGGAAGGCTAGAAATAGGGTCGATCCATATCAAAATTGAGACACCAGAAGATCCAATTAGGGTTAAGCAATACCCCATTCCTATGGAAGGAAGGAGGGGTTTGAAACCTGTAATAGAAGAACTAATAAGAAAGGGGACTCTGGAACCTTGCATGTCTAGGCATGTGGAAGGGGCTAACAGCAGGCCTGTCAGCTAAAGGAGCGAGAAGAAGCTGAGAAGCAAGAAGAAGCTGATAAGGAGCTCTCTCCAAGGCTGTAACCAAGGAGACCAAGAGAAATGAGGAATTGAAGAAAGATGAGAACTTTGCAGCTGGATGAAGTATTTTTAGAAAGTTAGTTGAAGTCACTGTAACTTTTCACCAACAGTGTTATGTTGATTTATTGTGGCCAATAGTTAGGGTAGAAGAAGTACAAATAATTAGGAAGTGTATAAAAGGTCAGCCATGTTCAATAATAAAGAGTTGCCATCTGAGACTGCTTGTGGTCTCTGCTTTGTGTTGTGATCCCCTCGATAGCGACATCTGGTGATCACCAAGTGACACTACACCCTTAACAACATACTCGATCTGGACCCATACGGGGTCCTAGCGACTGGCAACTGTGACCCACTGGGACGTAGGGGGGTGGGCGGCATTGGTGCAGCTGAGAGTGATGGGTGGAAGCTACAGGGAGGTCCAGACCTGATTTTCTCCTGTCAAGACACCTGAAAGTAGGCGAGCCCCCAACTAGTAATAATGGAAAATAATTTATCTAAAGAGGAAGAGACTGTTTTGGCAACATGGAAAGTTTTGTTAAGAAATAAGGGAATTAATACTTCAGACTATGCCCTTCATAGTATATTGCTGTGGGCTAAATCACAGGATTTTGGCACTGATCCTGACACAGCATTTAGTGTCAAAGCATGGAAAGAAGTCGGGGACAGTCTGTGGTAAGTAATCTGAGTGGGAGATAAAACTGTTGTCCATCTAGCTGTTACTTGGGGATCGCTTTTTGAGGCATTAAAGGAATGGAAAACAGAGCGAGAACAAGCAGAGCAGGACACGGATGAAGAATGGGGGCTGATAACAGAAACTGACGGGGATGATGAGGAAGAGGGGCCCTCTGATGGGGAACTTCATGAATCTATCCTTGAAGAAGGTGCAGGTGCCATGCAAGTTACCAGGCAGGCAGACAAAGCTTCCGGGAAAGCTGCCAGAGCTTCTGGGCTGGATGCTGAAGCTTCTGGGAAAGCTGCAAAAGCTTCTGGGTGTCATGGTTTGACCCTGGCACAATGCCAGTGCCCCCATGAGAATACCCTCTCCCTGGTGTCTGCTGTGAGATGTGACCAGGAATAAGCAAAGCAGGATCCTACTTAGAAATAAAGAAAACTTTATTGACTAAACTACGAGAAAAGAAGAGGGAAAAAGCTATAAGGAAAATGAAAACCGTACAACAGCATTTTCCATCTCCCACCCACCAAATTTCCCAATGCAATACATTCCCCCAAAATCACCAACTCTCGGTCCAGCACCACCCTTTAGAATACTCACTCTTTACTTCATCAAGAGGAGAGGAGTCCTTCTTGTACCATAGGCTTCCCCTGGAAACACCGTTGAAACCTCGTGTGCTTTCATGTCACTCAGCACCGCCTGGAAAATCCTTTGCCATCGTGACATCTTCCTTCCATGCCCAGTGCTCTCACCGCTGTGCATGGACCAGAGCTGCTTCTAGGGTTGTCTTTCAAGGATGCCTTGTCTCACTCCAAAAGGGCACAGTCTCTCCTTCGGGACACATGTCCCCACCACATTTTTTGCACCCCCTGGGGCCGAGGGGTACCCACACTGAACCCTCCTGATTCTGAGGCACTGCCTTCCCCTAAATGCAGTCTCTGTGTCACAGGAAAAAAAAATGGCTCCATCTATGGCCACACAAGAAAAGTCCAGCCAAAAGGCCACTCCGTCATCTCTCCTCCCACTCAAGAGTCATCTGCACTTCCCTTGTGGCCCATTCCCTCTAATCTCATCTCTTATCTCTCTTCTCATTCAGCTCCAGGAGGATCAGCATTTGCAAGGTTTCAATCATGCAAGAGAAGGGTTAAAAATTTCAGTCTCATGCCTGTCCAGAGCTCTGGAACTCCCACGCGGCCCTGCCGGGCACCTTCTCCTCATGGGCCGGCCGCTATCAAATTCAGACGCCGGCTCTCCCTCTCTCTCTCTCCTGGGAGGGGGGTGGAGGGTGGCTGCTCGATGTCTCTTGATGCTCCTCCACCCTTCCATCCTCAAGGGCCTCTTCACCCCCCATCTCTGTCCAGGCCCAGGCCTAGCGCAGGGTTGCCCCTCCCCCGCCCAGCAGCAGCAGCTGGACGGGGGAGGGAGATCCGACCTCTTTCCCTCGAAGTCCCAAGAGAGCTTCCCAGGGGCGAAGCTCTGGTTTTTAACCCCTGTGTGTTCTCAGAGGTGTGTCTGAACCTCAGAGGCTACACCAGGTGCCAATCTTAAAATCTGAGCACCCATTGGTTTGACTACAGCATCCCAGAATTCCCATTTTCTGGTGAAACCAGCACACTGGGGAAGCTACCAAGGCTTCTGGGAAAGCTGGCAAAACTTCTAGGCAAACTGCCATAGTATCTCCTTATCAGACCCCTAAACCTTCTTATCTCACACCTACGCAGCAGCTTGCAATGGTGCCTGTATATACTACACCACTACGCCAGTTAGCTGAAATGTCTCTAGCAGAGAGAGAATCCCAGCCGTCTACCACCCCACTTCCCTCTGCTCTAGTCCAGCCATCCGCCCCCCCCTCCCCACTCCCCTCTGAGCGGCTTGAACAACCTGCAAGGCTGTATCCTCCGTTACCTGACAGTGACAGCAACAGCGAATCAAGTGAGGAGTCACCCACAGTATCACCTGAGTTGGGGCTAGGAATTGTTGACAGTTCACCTTCTAATAGCTCTAGCCCTACTGCCCTATGGACTTTGTCCCCATGTCAAGTAACTGTGCTTCCTCATCAGCCTCAGGAGTTTTGGGCATTTGTTAGGAAGAAAACAGCTGAAGAAAAGAATTGGGACATGATAGAAAGATTAGGTGCTCCAAGAGTACTTCAGGAGAACAGTGCTAATGGAAATGTTGCCTGTGATAACCCTATGGCTTTTCCAGTTTTTAAAGCAGCTCCTGGAACAGGGCAGGATGATAGTCATCACGTCTTTACCTGGAAGATTGTGCAAGATCTCCAATCGAAAGTAGCTCAGTATGGTATTAATTCCTCAGAGGTAATGCAATTAATACGTGTAAGTAATGCAGATTTGCTTGCACCTTATGACATCACCTATCTTGCTGCAATTCTATTCCAGCCAGTACAATACGGTGTATTTCAAGAAACTTGGAGGCAAGTGGCTGAGCGCACAGCTTTAACAAATATGCAGCTGCCTCAACACGACCCTCATCATGCTGTGGGTGTTGATGCCTTACTAGGCACTGGGCCTTTTGCTAACCCAGATATACAGGCAAGGTGGGATGCTTCAATTTTGGCACAAGCTCAGCAAATTGGCATGAGTGCTTTAATCAAAACAATAGAAATGGCAGTTCCAAAACAGAAATATGTTACTATACAATAAGGGATGAGACAACCATTTTTGCAATTTGTGGAAAAACTTGCTGCAGCTATTGAGAAACAGGTAGATGATGAATCTTTGCAACACAAATTGTGTATACAATTGGCTAAAGAAAATACAAACCCAGACTGCAGAAAAATTATCGACACTTTACCTGGGGAACCCACATTGCTTGAAATGATTACTGCTTGCTCGAAAGTTGGTTCAGTAGAGCATAAAATGGCAGCTCTTGCTGCAATTCTAAGACCTTCATCGAAATGCTATAATTGTGGACAAGGGCATGTAAGGGCACAGTGTAATATCCAGAAAATAACATCTAAGTCAAGTGCAACCAACAATGTTGTGTGCAATCATTGTGCTAAATTTGGGCACTATGCCAAACAATGCAGGAGTTAATATCATGCATATGGTCTGCTGTTGCAGGGAAATGAAAGAAGAGCAAAAAGGGGCCTGTGGGAAAACAAATACCCCAACAACCACAGCAGCAGATACGGGCTTTCCTAGCACTGCAAAGCTACCCATTTGCAAGACATACTCAGGGGCAACAAGTGGCTCTGCAGGGACTGATATACCCACTGCCGACACAGTAACCATTCTGACAAAAAAAATATGCAAAGTGCCCCTCAATGCCTATGGTCCAATAGGATGGGGATTGAGTGCGTTTTTGATAGGAAGATCAAGTACTACACTTAGAGGTATTCATGTGCATCTAGGACTTATTGATGCTGATTATTTAGGACAGATTCATGCTATGGCATCCATTGATGACCCTCCTGTCACTATTCAGAAAGGAACTTGCATTGCTCAAATTGTACCATTTGTGAGTTCTGTTCCAAATACAGTGGACCAAAGTCGCAGCACAGGAAGCTTTGGATCGACAGGAGTACCTCAAGTGTTCTTGACTGAGAAAGTAACAGAGAACCGTCCAGAAAAGACATGCATCCTCACCGCCAGTGGATGTCATCCAGGAACTATATCAGTAACAGGTTTGATTGATACTGGACCAGATGTCACAATACTCTAGCGACTTTGCTGGCCTTAATCCTGGCCTCTCACTCATGCAAGTTTTGGACTTCTGGGGTTGGGTGGTGTTGCAGTGTGTTGTAATAGCCTGTTTTAAACTTCCGGGTCCCTTCCCCAGTGTGCCTATACCTCTTCCCCTTCCCCCTCGCCCCCTTGCTGAGTGAGTCCTGTCAATCAGGCTTAACATTCCAGGAAGGTTGTCGTGTGGTTGGTCAAGTTCAAAAGATGGCCCTATGCCCAGAGGTTATTGGCCTGTCTGGGTGTCATCCTCCCCTGAGAGCCTGCCCCTCCCATCTGGTTGGAGGCTCACCTGTCCCTCCCCTTCCCCTGTCCCTGAGCTTAAAAGCTGAATCAAGCCATGCGGTCGTGATTCTGTTGGAGCTGTTGCCAAGATTCAGACCTCTGTGACCATGGAATAAAGCTCTGGATATTAACTCTCCAGCAGAATCCGCCTCCTTCTTCCTCACCATTAGCCTGAAGCCTTCCCTCCTGAGGTAAACGGAGTTCCTAACAGTCCTGGACTTGTTCAGATGCCCAGCTGCAACCTCAAGCAATCTAAAGGTGTCTCTGGGGTTATACACCACAGTTGCCGCCTTTGGCCTAGCAGCAAGGGTCAGACTGGCCCAGGCACAATTTACCTGGTAATATTGGGATTCATATTCCAATAGGGTGGTGCTACAACAGGTGGTTTGTCAGCCATTGTAATTAATGTGAAACATCCTGATGGCCAACAAGCTAACATTTGACCCTATGTTGCCAATGCTCCTCAAAGTTTGTGGGGATGAGATTGGTCATCTCAGTGGGGTGTCAAAATTACTACGGATTTTTAATAGGGGCCACTGTGATGTTGGACAATGAATGTCCAGTTGTAGCCTTGACATGGTTGACAGATAAACCCGTCTGGGTTGACCAATGGCCCCTTACTACTGAAAAGCTTACTACCCTGCAAGAATTAGTCACAGAACAATTGAAAGCAGGACATATTGAGGAATCATTTAGCCCCTGGAATACCCCTGTTTTTGTAATAAAAAAGAAATTGGGAAAATGGTGACTTTTACATGATTTACGGCAGATAAATGCTGTAATGGAAACAATGGGAGCTTTACAACCAGGCCTTCCTACACCTACAGTGATTCCACAGGAATGGCAAATTGTTGTCATTGATTTGAAAGATTGTTTCTTCACCATTCCGTTGGCTGAGCAAGAGAAAGAAAAATTTGCATTTACTGTGCCTTCCATAAATCGTGATGAACCAAATAAAAGATATCAATGGAGAGTACTCCCCCAAGGCATGAAAAATTCGCCAACTATTTGTCAATGGTTTGTGGCACAGGTCTTGTCAAAAGTGCGGGAGCAATTTAAAAACTGCTACTGTTATCATTACATGGATGATATCTTGTTGGCATCTGATAACAAACAACAGTTATCAGCTCTTAAACAATGTGCTGCGACAAATTTGAAAGCCTTTGGTCTGATCATTGCTCCAGAGAAAGTGCAGGAACACATGCCTTGGAAATATCTAGGTATGTTGGTGACTAACACTCAAGTTATGCCTCAACCTGTAGACATTGATGTTAAAACTGCTACTGATGTACAGAAATTGGTTGGTTTAATACGTTGGATTCGATCATATTTAGGCATAAATAATCATCAGATGCAGCCATTGTTTGATTTGCTCTCAGGCATCACTTCCTCTACTGATGAGAGGCAATTGACCTTAGCAGCCGAAAAGACCCTAGAAGAAATTGAATTAGCCCTAGCGCACGAATTTGTTAACAGAATAGATACCTCTGTTGGTGTTCAATTGTTTATTTTGAAGGACCATGAAATACCATGTAGAATATTGTGTCAATGGAATGATAATTGGGAAGATCAACTGCATATTCTGGAATGGATATTTTTATCTTTCAGATCTTGGAAAACAGCTCCATGACTTTATGAGCTTTTTGCAGATATTATCATCAAAATCCGCAGGCGTTGTCATGAGATTTTGGGACACGACCCTGTGACCATTGTGATACCTGTATGACAGTGGTGTTTTGAATGGCACTTTCAAAATAATCATGAGTTGCAATCTGACTTATCTTGTTTTATAGGCCAAATAAAATACCATTTGCCTTCTCATCCTGTTCTAAAACTGGCCAAAGAGATTCCTTTCGAAGGGAAACAAATTTGTTCTCCTGTTCCAGTGGAAGATATAAGAGTCTTTGCAAATGGATCTGGGAAAACTGGAAAAGCAGCTGTGGCTTGGAGAAAGGATGATCACTGGGAATATGAGACAATGATTCAGCAGGGATCTCCTCAATTGGTTGAACTTTGTGCCGTTCTTTTTGCTTTTACTTTATTTCCTTATTCTGTAAATATAGTTACTGATTCCATTTATGTTGCCAATTTGGTTGAGCATTTAGATCAAGCAGTGTTGTATAATATTCAAGAGAAACCATTGTTTATCACATTAGTGAAGTTATGGACAGTTATTGGTGCTTGAAAACATTCTTACTTCATCATGCATATTTGTAGCTATACACCATTACCTGGATTTTTTGTTGAAGGCAGTGCTGTCATGGTTTGACCCTGGCACAATGCCAGTGCCCCCATGAGAATACCCTCTCCCTGGTGTCTGCTGTGAGATGTGACCAGGAATAAGCAAAGCAGGATCCTACTTAGAAATAAAGAAAACTTTATTGACTAAACTACAAGGAAAAAAAAAAAGAAACACACAAGGAAAATGAAAACTTCACAAACACATCTCCTCCTCCTCCTCCTCACCAAATTCCCAATGCAATACATTCCCCCAAATCACCAACTCTCGGTCCAGCACCACCCTTTAGAATACTCAATCTTTACTTCATCAAGAGGAGTGAGGAGTCTCTCTTGTGCCATAGGCTTCCCCCGGAAACACCGTTGAGACCTCCTGTGTTTCCATGTCACTTGTGGCACCGCCCAGAGATCATTTGCCATCATGACATCTTCCTTCCATGCCCAGTGCTCTCACCACTGCGCATGGACCAGAGTTGCTTCTACGGTTGTCTTTCAAGGATGCCTTGTCGCATTCCAAAAAAGGGCACAGTCTCTCCTTCGGGACACCTGTCCCCACCACATTTTTTGCACCCCCTGGGGACGAGGGGTACCCACACTGAACCCTCCTGGTTCTGAGGCACTGCCTCCCCCTGGCATTCAGTGTTCGCATCACAAGGAAGCATGGTTCTGTCCATGGCTACAAAAAGAGTCCAGCAAAAGAGCCACTCCATCATCTCCTCCATCCAAGGTTCTCCTCACATCTCCCTTGCTCAGACCTTCAACCCTTGCTCAGTTCCTTCTTCATCCTTCACTCCATCTCCCCTCCAGGAAAGGTCAATACTCTTCAAAGTTTTCATTGTCCATAAAGGGTTAAAAGCTCCTGCAAGCGGCCAGACTCCTCTTCCCGCTGCACCGCACCCCCCCCCCCCTTTGCCACAGGCCGAGCTGTGCCAGCAGCACATGATATCAAATTTCAAGATAACAGTCCAGTCCCAGGCACCGGGGTCCTCTCTCTCTCTCCGTCTCCCGAGGTGGGGGTGGGGGGGGGGGGCGCCCGGTGTCTGGCTCCCGGTGTCTCTCTTCCACCCTTTCACCCTCGGGGGGCCTAGGCCTTCCTCTCCCGGGCCGCATGGCCTCCCCCGCCCAGCCGTGGACAGCTGGGCAGGGGAGGGCTGCCTGCTTCCCTCGCTGGAAATCCAAAAAGACCCTCCCAGGGAAGTAGCTCTGCTTTTAACCCCTGTGTGTTCTCAGAGGAGTATCCAAATCCCAGTGGTTAATCCAGGTGCCAATACCAAAATCTGAGCACCCATTGGTTTGACTACAACCTCCCGGAAAACCTGTTTCCTTTCAATGTCAAACCACCACAAATGCCTATGTAGATCCTCTAGTTGCTGCTGCTGCAATCAAAACTGTACCTAATGTGTTGCAGCAGGCAATTTTATCTTATCAATTTTTTCATCACAGTGCTCAAGCTTTACAGCAGCAACTTAAATTGTCTCCTGGTGAAGCGAAATCAATTCTTTCTTCTTGTCCTGACTGGCACATGTTATGAACAAAAATTCGGTGAATATTTTTTTTGTGAGAAAGAGTTACAGGGATGCAGCCAGATCTGTCTCTGCCAGGGTTCTTAGTGCTTTGTTATTGTAATACCGGGTCCTTGAGGCTTATCTCCTCTTTTGTATTAGTAAAAGGCCTGGCTGGGTGGGGTGGATGGCCCTTCCCCTAGGCTGTGCTCTCTTACAGCATAGGGAAGACACCTGAGAGGGTGGGGGGGGGTTATGCAAAGTGACTCCAAAGTCCAGAATGCTTTGTGGGACCACGACTCGAAATGCAAAGAGAAAACCCCAAAAACAACGAGTCAAATAAGAATTGAGAGACTAAAGTGGTGTCTGGACATGAGGAGCCAAGTGCTGAGCCTGCAGAGATGCGGAGCCCCTCTCGCCCTGAGCAGAGAGTCGTCCCAACGCCGGGACCAGCCATCTGAGAAGCTCAAAGGATCAACATCTGACGGGGACATCACGCCCTAGAGGCTCCCATGAGGACTGGATCCCTGGCTCTGCCCCTAGTGGACAGAACTGCACATATCCTCCTCCTCTGAGTCACCCTGGGAGATGCGACGGAGACTGCAGCCCTGCCAAGCCGCCCAATCCTGAGCTGATCACTTTTAATAAAGGCATTAAAAAGGAGAAGTAGTCTCCTGGCCCTGTTTATTTCAGCACACGACTCATGTCACTCAATATTATGGTACCAACCCTAGGGTACTTTCCACTTTAGAGAAATGGCAAACTGATGTTACTAAAATGCCAGAATTTGGTCACTTTAAGTATGTTCATCTCGCAGTTGATACCTTTTATCATGCAATGGTTGCTTCAGCATTCACAGGAGAAAAAATTCGTGATGCTATTCGTCATTTTTATCATGCCTTTTCTATCCTATGTGCGCCATGTCACGTAAAAACGGATAATGGCCCAGCATATGCTTTGCAGAAAATGCAAGCATTCTTTCATGCTTGAGCATTCAACAGGCATCCCACGTGTCCCCTTGGGCCAAGCAATCGTTGAAAGGGCTCATGGTCTTCTTAAACATCAGGTTCAAAAACAAAAATGGAGAATGCAACAGGAGTTACCTCAAGTGAGATTAGATAAAGCTGTTTATGTGTTAAACTTTTTGCGTCTTCTACCTGACTCACAGTTATCTCCACTCTTACCATTTTTCCTCTTTGAATTCTAAGCAACCAGATTTCCATAGACATGTCAAGGTATGGGTCAAGAATTTAATTACTGGTATATGGTCTGGTCCAGTGGAACTAATAACCTGGGGGAGGGGTTATGCCTGTGTTTTGACAGATAATGGTCCTCAATGGGTGTCTGCTCACTGTGTTAAACCTTACCTAGAGCGCGCAGGAAGGGACAGGATGGATTGTTCCGCAGCTGAAGCAGAATGTGTGGGTGACACTGGCTGAGACCATATATCAGGACATGTATTTAATCAATTTTAAGGATAAAGTAGTTAAGAAATTTAAAAGCACTTACAGATGGATGAAGGACAGGAAAGATTGTATTAAGAGTGGGAATGTTAATTTTGTTGATGGTTGTGATTGTTGTTTTGTGCTTCCCCTGTCTGCTTGGATTTTTGCAAAAAGCCCCTCAAAAATCCATTGCAGCTGTATTTACAGTTCAAAAACAAAAAGGAGGAATTGTGGAAGGGGCTAACAGCGGGCCTGTTAGCTAAAGGAGTGAGAAGAAAGCTGAGAAGCAAGAAGAAGCTGATAAGGAGCTCTCTCCAAGGCTGTAACCAAGGAGACCAAGAGAAGTGAGGAATTGAAGAAAGATGAGAACTTTGCAGCTGGACAAAGTAATTTAAAAACTTAGTTGAAGTCACTGTAATTTTTCACCAATGATATTATGTTGATTTATTGTGGCCAATAGTTAGGGTAGAAGAAGTACAAATAATTAGGAAGTGTATAAAAGGTCAGCCATGTTCAATAATAAAGAGTTGCCATCTGAGACTGCTTGTGGTCTCTGCTTTGTGTTCTGACTGCCTCAACAGTGACATAGGCATAACACCCCTATCTTGGCAGTATGAAAGAGAGATGGTAGTTACAGGCTAGTACAAGATCTGAGAGCCGTGAACAGAAGGACTAAAAGACTATTCCTTACAGTCTCGAATCCTTACACCCTGTTAAATAATGTTTCTCCTGAGGATACCTGGTATAGTGTGATCGATTTGAAAGATGCTTTCTGGACCCGCCCCTTAGCTAAAGATAGTGGGGAGTATTTTGCCTTCCAATGGGAAGACCCAGAGACCAACAGAAAGCAGCAGTTCAAATGGACATCTTTGCCTCAGGGGTTTGTAGACTCACCAAACCTGTTTGGTCAGGCACTTGAACAATTACTAAGTCAATTTGTGCCGGTAGAAGGAACAAAATTATTGCAATATGTAGATGACTTACTGGTAGCTGGCCCAAGAGAGGAAGATGTAAGGGCAAGCACCATAGCATTACTGAATTTCTTAGCGGATAAAGGATTAAAAGTTTTTAAGTCAAAACTATAATTTACTGAGCTCGAAGTTAAATATCTGGAATATTGGCTAACAAAAGGAAAGAAGAAGTTGGATCCTGAAAGGGTAGCAGGGATCATTGCTCTACCTTCCCCACAGACAAAAAGAGAGATAAATAAGATAGCTACTGGGACTTCTAGGATATTGCAGACAGTGGATCCAAGGATATAGTGAAAAGGTAAAATTTCTGTATGAGAAACTCACCACGGATAGGCTAAATTGGACAGAACAAGATGAGGAAAGATTCAAAGAATGGAAGGAAACATTTATGGCAGCTCCAGTACTGAGCCTTCCCAATGTAAAAAGACCATTTCAGTTATTCATGGTTGTTAGTAGTCATACTGCTCATGGAGTATTAACACAAGATTGGGCAGGGGCCAAGAAACCAGTGTGGTATGTATCAAAGCTTTTGGATCCTGTAAGCAGGGGATGGCCCACTTGTTTACAAGCAGTTGTGGCAGTGGCATTATTAGTAGAAGAAGCCAAGAAAGTAACCTTTGGGGCTCCGTTGGTAGTTTACACTCCTCATAACATAAGTATACTGCAACAGAAGGCAGACAAATGGCTTACAGATGCTAGGCTTTTGAAGTATGAAGCCATATTAATCCATTCACATGATTTAGAATTACGAACAAGTACTGCACAAAATCCAGCTCAATTTTTGTTAGGAGAAGCCTCAGGGGAATCCATTCATGATTGTGCAGAAGTGGTGGGACTACAAAGATAAGACTGCATTTAGAGGAAGAGGAATTAGAAGAGGGAGAGAAATGGTTTGTAGATGGGTCAGTGAGAGTTATATAAGGAAAAAGAAAATCGGGATATGCAACTGTGGATGGTAAGTCAGGAGAAGTAATAGAATCAGGACCCCTGAGCGCTGGGTGGTCAGCTCAGGCATGTGAACTGTACCCAGTATTGAGAGCCCTAAGGATATTAAAAGGAAAGAAAGGGACAATTTTTACAGATTCAAAATATGAATTTGGGGTAGTTCACACTTTTGGAAAATTTTGGGAGGAAAGAGGGCTAATTAATACTCGAGGATGAGGGCTGGTACATGGGGAAATAATAAAACAGATATTAGAAGCTGTCAGGGAGCCAGAAGCAATTTCGATCATACACGTGAAAGGACATCAAGCAGGTATACAGTTTGGAACTTGAGGAAATAATTTGGCAGATAAGGAAACTAAGAACACAGCTTTACTGAAGGTAAGTACCCCGGAAGTCGAGGAAAGTGAGGCCCAAGAATATCCCCAAAATCCTTCTCAGAAAGAAATTGAAGGATATGAGAAAATAGGAGGAAAACTAGAAGAAGGTAAATGGAGATTACCAGACGGGAGAGAACTGCTGTCTAAGGACTATACCAGGAAAATCTTGAGAAGGTTACATCAACAGACACATTGAGGGGCCCAGGCCCTTGCAGAACAATTTCTGAGATTCTTCGAATGTAAAAGGATCTATGAATTGGCTAAACAGGAGGTGCAAGGATGCATGATCTGCCAGAAGGTTAATCTGTCCAGGGCACGACAGGCAATATTGGGAAGTCGCCCAATAGCATACCGTCCCTTTGAAAGAATCCAGGTAGATTTTACTGAATTGCCCAAAGTTGGGAGGTATAAATTTCTACTGGTAATAGTCGATAAATTGACCCATTGGGTAGAGGCCTATCCAAGCTCTAGGGCTACAGCTCAGACAGTGTCAAAAGTTCTACTAGAAGAAATTGTACCCTGATATGGAATAGTAAATTATGTAGATTCAGATCAAGGGACATACTTCCCCTCAAAGATCATTAAGCAACTAGCAGAGGCCTTAGGAATCCAGTGGGAATACCATACCCCGTGGCATCCCCAAAGCTCAGGACAGGTTGAAAGAATGAATCATATGTTAAAGGTCCAATTATCAAAGCTAATGTTAGAAACCAAGATGTCCTGGCTAAAATGCCCCCCCCCCAGCTTTACTAACCATCAGGACCATGCCTCACTCTGAGACAGGGCTGTCACCTTTTGAGATGCTGTATGGAATGCCTTACGAACATGGGATGCCAATAGGACACCCTAGGTTAAAGGATGGTCAAATACAACCCTACCTAATAGCAATAAATAAAAATCTACAAGAATTACGAAAGCAGGGGATAGTGACACAGAGCACCCCTTTGGGGTTTGCTACACATAAAATACAACTGGGAGATAAAGTACTTATAAAAGCTTGGAGGGAGGTCCCCATCTCCCCTCACTGGGAAGGCCCTTTTCTTGTCCTTTTGGCTACAGACACAGCTATTCAAACAGCAGAGAAAGGCTGGACAGGCATCTCGAGTAAAAAAAGTTGAACACTGGGAAGAGACCCCTGAGTGGAAAGTTACCTGTCCCCCTGGAGACTTAAAGATAAAAGTAAATGACCAAGAGGGATCAGATAAGTTCTACAGTGACTGGTTGCGAATGTTATCCGTTTGTTCATTTTAAATGTGAATATTGTCATGAGGTTTGGGTCATGAATTGTAAGAGGGGATATAGACCGAAGGGTTTGTGCACAAGGTGTCTCGAAAACAAACAAAATCTGACTAGCCATATGTTAGGACTCGCTACTAATTTGGGTATAATAGAATTGGTCTCCTCGGAGTGGTATCTCTTGTATAAAAACGGGGTAAGGGGAAAATTGGACTCTAAGACACAAATCATAGCAGTCGAGTGCCTAAGGTTGAATAAGGTACCTTGCACATCAGATGCGGTCAAGTTATCGAGGTGGAGCACCTTTAAGAGGCGGTATGTGGCTCAGTCCGGGTATGAAACCCCGGAAGAATACTCTTGCTGTCGAGAAGATGGTTTACCTTGCCACTGGTGGCAACCCAGTGGGAGTAGGCAAGGGCAGAGGAGTACACCTATGGGGAATCCTGATGGGCCTGAGCCTAGTCGTCTGCAGGACAACTAGTCTGCACCCTGAAAATCCACTCAGTATGGAAAGGCAGAGTCCTGTTAATGAGTGCGGGAGGCACAAGGAGAAATGGGAATTTCAGCATATCCAGCCCTTGAAGACTGCCGCGGTGATGGCAAAAGCGAGTACTGTACCTTAAACATCACTCGATATAGAATATGTGAATTTGATGGAAAAACAGTGTGTTTTAACCAAAAAGTGAGATCTAAGGACCAGCAGTCAGAAGCACCCATAGGTAGAATGTATAAGAGGGATGCGGGCGAATACCTGTGTCCTGGTTTAGGGCAAATTTGTTAAAGAATCTGCAAAGGAGGGCCCCTCCAGAAAGCAAACCCACACAGCCCCTCCCCCCAACTGATTTGGGAAGAATCCCTCGGAGAGAAGTGGAAAGAACCTGTTTATTTGACAGGCACAGCACCCCCCAGCACACAAAATGAACAATACCAGATGACACCGCTCTGAGAAAGATGGCAAAATCAGCAAGTCTCTTTCGGGGGTGGTTGCTCTGCTCTCAGTCCCTCCAGCCCTGGGCAGCTGCTGCAGCCAAACGGTGCAAACCCTCGGTGTTCCCAGGTCCCAGTCCAGAGCAGGTTCGAGATGGTCACAGAAAAAGGAAAGGAGAAACAGTCCAGGAAGGAATTTGGACTGTTTAGCTAAACTAGCTAATAAGCAGAAGCAAAAGCGAGAGCAGAGAGACAGCAAGCAAAGCAGAAAAGCCAAAAGCCAAAAGCAAAAAGTGAAAGCAGCCCTATGTACTGCCCGTCTCTGTGTCCCTGATAAAAGATACCCAAACAAAACTTCCACTCTTCCGAGCCGGTCTTAAAGGCACAGAACAGATGAATGGGGATGCAAGCATCATAACGTCACCCCAGGACAACCTGTTCCTACGTGTACCCAATGTAATCGCATGGTGTGAATCGGGGAAAAATGAAATCAATCTTTGTAGCATATTTTCAAATGAACCAATTGTGTTATGACAACACTCAGTTGGAAATGTGTGTAATGGACAGAAAAACTTACTGGGTTGGAAGAAATTTGACATATTAAAATAGGCTCACCCTCAGTAACAAGCCCATTATTCTAGATCTTCTTGAGGAAACAATGACAGGGCCTGCTTACAATACAATAAAACTTTCTGTTTTTAGAGGAACAAAGAATGGGTAGATCCAGAAAGTAAAATGAAACAGGTGGCCCAAGAATTAAAAAGACAAGAGTCAGAAATGAGGAAAAGGACAATGGAACAAGAGCGATTAAAGACCCTGAGTGAGCAGATCAACTAGAAAAGCAGTATCCCGATTGGGGATTGTCTGCTCCAAACAGAAACCTATTTATAGATTTAATTCAGGAGATTGCTACTGAACTAGGACTGACTAATTGTTGGATTTGCAGGGGGCTTAAATCAGCCAAGAAATGGCCTTGGAAAGGTGAGAGTTTAACTCCAGAGCAGCTTTTAAAATGGGATAATACTCAAGTTTCCAGAATGATACAGAGACCTGAGGGATGGGTGTTAAACCAAAGAGTAATTGGAACAATCTCTATCAGTAGAGAAGGAAATGAATAAACTGAGGTAGTGGGAGATACCCTGTGTATATCCACTTTAGCAGTAAATTCAAGCAGCAGCAAAGGCAGGGTCTGGCAACCAGAAGGTCCTGCTGGATATTGAAGTCATGAGAAGGGAATAAATTGTGAATGGAATGATAAAATTGGACTTTGTTGGAACAAAGGCTCTGGAGCAAACCCTTACCAATCCCTGAAAGAACTGAGGGGTTACTGGAATGAACCTGAAAATACAAAAATTAAATGGAAAGCCTCTAATGGGATTTATTGGATTTGTGGGGAAAAAGGCATATAGCGAATTACCCCGAAAATGGAAAGGATCCTGTTATGTTAGGGATGATTCAACCTGTTTTCTTTGCACTACCCAGATCCAAAAGTAGCTTATTGGGTGCCCCTCTCTATGAAACTTTGAATAGGAAAAAGAGAGACATAAAGAAGAAATTCCCTATTGTAGGCAGCAGCAAGACATGGGGGGAAGTGGCCTGATGAGAGGATAATAGAATAGTATGGCCCTGCTACATCGGCCCAGGATGGGAGGTGGGGATATAGAACCCCAATTTATCTATTAAACAGTTTAATAAGGTTGCAAGCGGTAGTCGAAATAGTATCAAATCATACCTCAGAGGCCCTCAAACTATTAAGCAGGCAACATTCTCAAATGTGGGCTTTTGTGTACCAAAATCGAATAGCATTGGACTACTTGTTAGTCGAAGAAGGCGGAGTCTGCAGAAAATTTAGCAAATCAGAATGTTGTATAGAAATTGATGATTATGGGGAGACTATCAGGGGTCTTGCGGCAGAAATTAAGAAGGTGGCAGATGTCCCGGTCCAGAAATGGAATTCTATCCTCCAGGCGTCTTGGTGGGTTCAATTATTTGAGGGAGCTTGGTAGAAGAATATAGTGTTCTTCATATTGTGTTCAGTAGTCGGGGTTATATTTCTACCCTGCTTAATACCATATTTCATTAGACTGATACATTCAGTGGTACAGGGCATGCAGATAGCAGCTATGCCTATAGACCCTGAGCATGCTCCTGAGAAGCTAAATTATAAAGTGTCCCAAAAAATGAAACTAGGAGAAGGAGAAGTAGAGAGTAAAGCAGCAGAAGCCTTGGCTAAATTTGAAGAACAAATAAAAGATGATGGAGTTGTTTATAGAATATATCAGGAAGTACCACAGAGAGAATGGGATAGAAATAAAGGATCCAAGGCAGACTAAGAGGGTCCCTTTCTCCTCCTAAGAAACACCAAATGAATAAGTTTTAGAAGTTAGGAGTAGTTAGACAGATTTAGCAAAAAACTTACAAATAGTAGAAAAGCATAAATGTTGCGGTGTGTTGCAATGTCCTGTTTTTAGCTTCCGGGTCCCTTTCTCAGGTGTGCCAATATTCCCTTCCCCCTCGCCCCTTGCTGAGTGTGCCCTGTCAATCAGGCTAACATACCAGCAAGGCGTCGTATGGTTGGTCGATTTCAAAGGATGCTCCTCAGGCCTGGGGGACATTGGCCCGTATAGGTGTCCCTAGTCCCTTGAGACCCTGCCCCTTTCACCTGGTTGGTAGCTCACCTGTCCCCTCCCCTTCCCCTGTTCCCTGAGCTTAAAAGATTAATCAGACCATGCGGCCTCCATTCTGGTGGCAGCAGTTGCCCCGGTTCAGACCTCTGTAACCATGGAATAAACATCTGGCAACCCTCCAGCAGAATCCTCTCCTTCTTCTCTTCACCATCGCCAGAAGCTCTCTCTCCTGAGGTAAACGGAGTTCCTGACAAGCCTGGACTTGCACCAGTGCCCTGCTGCAATCTCAAGCAGCCAAGGTATCTCTGGGGTAAAGCACCACAGAAGCCACCTTTGGCTCAGCAGCGAGGGTCACACTGACCCAGGCACAATCTAACTGGTTATATTGGGATTCCTATTCCAATACATAAAAATTGTAGAAAGAAGCATGAATGAATGTGTTTATATAGAAGGGGAGGGATTGTAATATATGTTATGAAATAATTTGTGCTTATGTAAAATATACATGAAATAAGTTGTGAATAAGTTGTGCCTGTACTAGAAAATCTTTAAAATTTAAAACCACGGACATTTAGGGAAAGGATTGCCACACAATATTGTGAAACCCCAGATGGCAGCAAGGGAAGATCTAATTAGCAAGCAAAAGGACGGTAGCCCATGCGGAGATGGGCCCTTTCCTGGCACTATCCAGGAAACACCCAAAAGCGATGAATACTCGATAAGTATCTACAGTCAAGATAGCCAGAGTCATCAGGAACATGCATCCAAATGCCAGGTTCCCATAACGTGACATCAGCATTCATCGTTTCCCAGTGACGGCATTGTCCAGCCCTGCACAGAGAAAGGAGACTGCATGAATATGCAAAGCAATGAAAAGAATAGAGGAGCCTCTGCCTCAGGTGGAAAAAACTGTATAAAACCAACCCGATGGAGACAGCATTCGTGAATGGTGGGGATCCGATGTGATAGAGGTTGGATCAGGGTTCACCCAGCACCGATCCCAGGCTCAACGCTGTCCCTTTGATTGTGGCGATCAGAGACCGTATTTCAGTCGCTAAAATAAAAATTTATCAATATTATCATTAATTTGGCTTTTTCATTTATTACCTATAGCAGGCAGAAATCAGAGGAAGAAGATAAAAGGAAGGAATTATTCAAAAAAGGTGGGATCCCTTGGACTATGTAATCCCCCAGTTCTCCCTCCTAACTATCAAGCTATCCCCCCCCCCCCTTAACTCCCAGCCTTCTGCTTCTCAAAACCTATCTTTATCCTCTCCAGTGATCCCTGCTTCTCCTCTATTTCCTATGGGAATCTCCATGTAATTTTTACCTCCTCCAACAACCCCACTCCCACATATATATACACCCCTTGATGCTTTTTCTCTGCTGCCTCCTACCCCCACTAACTTGCAGCTTGCTTCATCTGTAAGTCAGAATGCAACACCTTTCCCTGAGAAAAAAACCCTGGATATATCCTCCAACCTAACAACTGAACCCACCCAAAGCAATAACAAAGAATTAGTGAGCCAGTCAAATGACCCTTCAGATGCTGGCCCTTGCTGTAATATCAGATGAAATAGAGTTGTAAGGCCAGAAGTAAATCCAGACAGGCAGTTTCCTCTGAGGGAAGCTCCACTAGTTTGGGGGGGGGGGTAGGAGGAATAGGTTTTGTAAATGCACCGCTGACAGCTTCTGAAGTAAGAACATTTAAGAAAGAGCTGGGTAACCTGGTCCAAGACCCAATCAGCACCGCACAGCAAATAGATCAGTTCCTGGGTCCCAATATATATACCCGGGGGGGAACTGCATTCTGTTATGAACATCCTCTTCTCCCCAGAGGAGATGCGCCTCATAAGGTCATCAGGGATAAAGATCTGGGAGAAGGAAAATCGTACAGGGACCCCTGGGTGAGCAAAAACTCCCTGTAGTGGATCCAAATTGGAATACCAACCAGGAAGAGGGCTGGAGAAATATGCAAGACTATAGGACCCTAATTATAAGAGGCATAAAAGAATCTGCACCAAAAAGAAGCAATACCAAATTAGCATTTGATGGGAGTCAGGAAAAGTATGAGCCCCCGGGGGCATGGCTAAATCAATTAAAACGACATTTTCAGCTATTTTCCAACACTGATGGACCAGAGGGTCAAGTATTATTAAAAGTACAGTTTGTTACCAAAGCTTGGCCTGACATTAGATGGAAATTAGAAAAATTAGAAGACTGGAGAAAAGGGGAATTAACAAGTTGTTAAGGGAAGCTCTGAAAATTTATTTAAGGAGAGACGAAGAGAAGAACAGAACAAAAGGAAAAATTATGGTGGCAGTAGCAAGAGAAAGTATAGGAATGGGAAGAGGGTGAGACAGAGTGAAAAAGCCCCTAGAGTAAAAATCTATTTTGAATTAGGTGAAATGTCTAGAAAGAGTGAAAAGTCTGTAAGGTCGAAGCTGAAAGGAAAACTGCAGGACAGAGATAATGAAGAGACAGGGGGAGAAAGATAAACAGAAACTACTGCAAGGGCAGGCCGGCCTGACCCAGGAATTCTTTCTGTTAAAGAAAAACTAGCAGCAAATGTCACGTGGAGTCCATAAAAATGAATATGTATGAGCCTATTGTGAAACTGTATGCAGACGTATTTAGAAAGAGAGATAAAAAAAGATCTGAAGTTCTCAGATGCACACATGCCCTTTTAAGGAGAGAAAACTCCGCACGCATCCAGGGCAGCAATAAGCATACCAGCTTTACAACTTTTACAAAGTTGTGGAGCTCTCTTCTTTTCTCCACAAAACATTCTGGTGAGCCAGGCCGGAGAAGGAGATACCTTCCGTCTCCGTCTCTGTCCTGCAGGGGCAGGGGAGAACAGACTCCTAGGTGCGCCCCAAGATTTTCCTGGAGGAGGCTCCGCTCATCTCAGCTTGCCTCCTGAGAGGACAGACAAAGACCTACTGGCCTGCAGAGGAAGTTACAGTATGTATTGAGAGGCCCCCGAGAGAAAAGAGAGATAGGGAGTAAATCACTCAGAGACGTCTAAGTGCAGCTGATGAAGCAGCTAGATTAGAGACGGGGGTTCATTGTTCTGATAAAGCAGACTGCTCGTGACCCTGGGGGTGGGTCGAGTAAACCCAGTGAACCTGTGTGTTTGTGTGTGTGTGTGTGTGTGTGTGTGTGTGTGTGTGTGTAGTGTCCAGACACTGTATCACTGCATGGTTAATGCATTGTGTGGTCAGTGCACTGTGTTTGTAATTGTGCAAGTGTATAAGCATATAGTGTATAAAAGAGAGTAGATCTACAGTGCTCTACAGTGCAGAGGAAAGTTTCCTACCTGCGACTGGAGGGGCCGAGTGAGCACCGGCCGGGGCAGGCTGTGAGGGCGAGGAGTGCCCGGCAGAGAAAAATAGAGCAAGCAGTGGAGAAGCATGGGTGAAAACGTTCATTGAGTAAAGGTAGTAAATTGTGGTGTAGATCTCGCACACTTTCACCCTGGCTAGACGAAGCCAAGGGGTTCCTCTGACCCGGTAGTTTAGACTCGACCCCTGAGAGTTTGTGAATCCTGTGAATTATTAGATAGATAGAAGAGACAAACAAGTTTATTTAGAGAAGCTCTACCAGACTTCAGCTAGTGCTATAGTAAGCCTAGTCTAAGAACAATCTGCCGTAGAAGATTTAGAGTTCCCTGTAATAAACGGAATAGCCTGCCTTTGCAGGCAATTCCTGAAAGTCTTTGGTGCATCAAGAGGCTGGCATGCTGCGTGAGTATTATTGCAGTGCAGTGTTTGTGAGAGACACTAGTATTGCTGTTCTAATAAGCATCAGGGCACATGCCCCGAGTGTAAATTAAAGTTTTCTGACCAAACTGATTCAGAACCTAAGATCTTAAAGCTCGTGTGTGGGAAATCACATCTGATACCTGCCACCTGGAGCTGTGTGTGGGAGTGTAGGAGGAAGACTAAGAAACTACTGTGAAGCTCTGTGAAAAGAAGTTTGGATAGAAGCTGAGACAGAGCAAAGAGAAGGAGATAATAAGAAGTAACCAGAGCAAGGAAGTCCCTCGAGCTAGCCCCTTAGAGCACATCTTAGCCCACTAGAAAGAAGTCACCAGCAGGGGGGGCTCTGAGAATAAAAAAGATCTAATCCAATATTGCACATGCTGGTAGCCCTTATACAAGTTAGAAGACAGAGCAAAGTGGTTGCCCACTAGAACCCTAGATTAAGATACCTTACTACAGTTAATGTTGGTTGTAAGATGAAAAAGCAAATGAGATGAAGTTTTGTATGCTGATATGTTTTTGGTTTTAAGAAATCACCAAGAATAGCAAAAAGACTGTAGGATCAAACCACCCTCAGATCCACTGGTCTTAGCCCTTGAAAAGGAAAACAAGGCAAAGAGAGGGTGTCATGGTTTGACATTGACAGGAAGTAGGTGGTTTTTTTTTTTTGGGATATGCTGTGGTCCCCAATAGGTGTTCAGATTTTGATATTGGCACCTGGTGTAGCCCCTGAAGTTCGGACACACCTCTGAGAACACACAGGGGTTAAAATGCAGAGCTGCTCCTCTGCAAGGCTCTCTTGGGACTTCGGCGGGAAAGAGGTTGGATCTCCCTCCCCTGTCCAGCTGCTGCTTTTGGGCGGGGGAGGAGCAGCCCTGCCGTAGGCCTGGGCCTGGACAGAGATGGGGGGTGAAGAGGCCCTTGAGGATGGAAGGGTGGAGGAGCACCAAGAGACATCCGACAGCCCCCCCCAGGAGAGAGAGAGAGAGGGAGAGCTGGCGTCTGAATTTGATAACAGCCGGCTGAGAAGGAGAAGGGGGGGTGCGGCGAGAAGGTGCCCGGCAGGGTAGCGTGGGAGTTCCAGAGCCCCAGACAGGCAGAGACTGAAATTTTTAACCCTTTTCTTGAATGACTGAAACCTTGCAAATACTGATCCTCCTGGAGCTGAATGAGAAGAGAGATAAGAGATGAGATTAGAGGGCATGGGCCACAAGAGAAGTGCAGATGACTCTTGGGCGGGGTGGGGGGGAGATGACGGAGTGACCTTTTGGCTGGACTTTTCTTGTGTGGCCATAGATGGAGCCATTTTTTTTTCCTGTGACACAGAGACTGCATTTAGGGGGAGGCAGTGCCTCAGAATCAGGAGGGTTCAGTGTGGGTACCCCTCGGCCCCAGGGGGTGCAAAAAATGTGGTGGGGACAGGTGTCCCGAAGGAGAGACTGTGCTTTTTTTGGAATGAGACAATGCATCCTTGAAAGACAACCCTAGAAGCAGCTCTGGTCCATGCACAGTGGTGAGAGCACTGGGCATGGAAGGAAGATGTCACGATGGCAAAGGATTTTCCAGGCGGTGTTATGAGTGACGTGGAAGCACAAGAGGTTTCAGCGTGTTTCCAGGGGAAGCCTATGGTACAAGAAGGACTCCTCTCCTCTTGATGAACTGAAGATTGAGTATTCTAAAGGGTGGTGCTGGACTGAGAGTTGGTGATTTTGGGGGAATGTATTGCATTGGGAAATTTGGTGGTGGGAGGTGGAAAATGCTTTTGTACGGTTTTCATTTTCCTTTTGTGTTTTTTTTTTTCCTTGTAGTTTAGTTATTTTCTTGTAGTTTAGTTAATAAAGTTTTCTTTATTTCTAAGTAGGAGCCTGCTTTGCTTATTCCTGGTCACATCTCACAGCAGACACCAGGGAGAGGGTATTCTCATGGAGGCACTGGCATTGTGCCAGTGTCAAACCATGACAGGGGGCAAATCAAACGTTGTTGTTCAGCATGTAGTATAAGACAACGATGTATGAGATCAGATAAAGTTTATCATTCTGAAGAGCAAGTGTCGTTGGGTGACAACCTTTATCCCAATATCGTGTGTTGTGTCTGGCAGCTGTGCCTTTTCTTTCTTCTTCCCCCCCCCCCCCGGCCGTCTTGCTGCGGCGGGGCGGGGAAGAGAGGAGGGAGTGTGTGACCAGGCACTTTCGCTTTCGGCTTTTGGCTGCTTGGCTTGGCTAGCCGCTTGCTTGCTTGCTTTCTGCTTTTTGCGCTGTTTTTTTCTTTTCCTTTTCTTTTGTTCCCTCTTTCTTACCCTCCCCTGAAGATACTGGACCGGCTCCGGACCTGACCTGAGAGCTCCAGGACACCCGGAGCTTGCGAGAGAAGCTCAGCGCCCTTCACAACACAGTCTGGTCTCTTTTCTTTTCTTGTGTTGGGGAGTGTTCTTTTGTTACTTGTAAATAAATAGGTTTTGTTTTCCACTTTGCTCCTCCGAGAAATTCCTTCCCGAACCCGGTGTTGGGGGAGGGGTGGTTGGAGGTTTGTTTTGTTTTGGGGGGCTCCCTTTTGGAGATTTCCCCTAATTTGTCCTAAACCAGGACAGCAAGAAGGAGATGCATTTGAGTAGATGAAAGCTCCTCCTAGAAGGAAGGAGGCTGTCACAGACATCTTTTCATTAAAATTTTTCATTAGAATTTTTCCTGCTGAAGCTGAGAGGTTTCAGCAACAAAGTGTAAACAATGGTTGTCTGCTGCTGTGGAATGCAACGGGTGGATCCGTGATTGGTCCCGGGTGGATGTTTTGATTTACTTACCACTCACGGCAGAGCTGGGTCTCACTCTCTGTTGAGACACAGACCTTTGTTATTCCTTCTTTTCTATTCTTAGCTAGCTAGCCTTCTGAGAACCTTCCTTCTATTTGTTTTTAGTATAGTCATAATGTAATATATTTAATAAAATAATAAATCAAGCCTTCTGAACATGAGGTCAATATTTTCGCCTCTCGCTTCATCCTGCAACTCTTGTGACCACTGTGACAGGAGGTTAAGGCTGAAGCTGAAGATGAGGATGAAGGATAAAGGAACTTTCCCAAAAAGGAGGAGGACTCAGGTGGGAAAGGCACATCCACTAGAACCCACCCCACCCCTAGTAGTCCAGTTGCATCTAGAACTAAGAAGCAAGTAGTGTTGCAGGCCCCTCTGTGAGAGGCAGTGGGACCAGAAGAAGAGAAATTAATGATTAAAGTGCCATTTACAACTCTTGATTTAGAGGCATGGGAAAAGATTGCTGAGAATTATTGCGTTGATCCAATACTTAATGCCAAACATCTACGATATGTTATCAAACAACACAATCCAGACTGGGCTGACATCCAGCTACTACTAGATGCTTTCATTGAAACAGAAAAGCAGCTAATCTTAAAGACAGCAGAGACTTTGGCAGAAAATTACTGCAAGGCCACACAGCTAGATGTAAAAGAACATTTCCCCCTCCAAGACCTGGAATGGGATCCTAATGTATCAGCAGAAGTAAAGAAATTAGCAGAGTATCGAAAGTAGAGCGCAACAGGGGTAGAAAGAGCTATTCCAAAAACCATAAATTAGTCTGCCTTATATTCCCTTAAGCAGGGGCCTTCTGAGACTCCATATGAATTTCTAGTGTGTTTAAAGGATACTATGCGTCTTCATGCATCATTAGATCCGGAGTCTGAGATAGAAATAAATCAACTAGTTAATTCATTCTTAGGGCAGTCTGCTGGAGATATTAGACATAAACTTCAGAAAATTCGGGGACCAGACAAGAGAAATCTTGAAGTCTTGCTAGAAGAAGCCTGAAAGGTATTTAGTAACGGAGAAGAAAGATATAAACAAAGAATGACAAAGTTAGTGGCAGTAGTACAAGAAGAAAAGCAAAGAAAATACGACCAAGGACCACCGAGACAAGGACCACCTCAGCTAGGCAGGAAACAGTGTGCAATCTGCAAAAGAATTAGTCACTGGAAAGATCAATGCCCAGAACAGAGACGAGGTGACCAAAAAATGGCTGCCCACCTACAAAGCAACTGAAGAGGACCGGGAGATTCTGCCCCAGCAGATCCACTCATTATAGCAATGAAGCTGGGAGAAGAAGGGAAAAAAGTAGAATTCTTGGTTGATACAAGATCTACATATTCAGTTTTAAATAAAGCTTTAGTATCTGTAGAAAATTATTATGTTGTAGTGCAAGGGGCAACTGGCCAGTCTGAAAAAGCATATTTTTGCAAACCTTTGAGCTATAAATTGAGAAAACAATAGAGTATTAATAAATTCATGTACATGCCCAATTCACCAAAAGCACTTTTAAGCAGAGATTTATTAGAGCATTTACAAGCAACCATTACATTCAAAAATAAAGAAGTTACTCTGGAAGTGAATTATCAAAAGTACATAGAGGTATTAAGTTTGACCCTAAAAGCTATTGAAATTAAGGAAAAAAATTGATGAAGAAATACTAAGTCAAGTATTTCCCGGGGTATGAGCCTCTGATGTACCAGGGAGGGCAAAAAATGCCTCCCCTATAGTAATTAAGCTCAAGGAAGAGACGCAACCAGTGAGAATCAAGCAGTACCCCCTAAAGAAAGAAGGCAAGGAAAGAATCAGCCCCAATAATTGAAAATTTTCTGCAGTTAAGATTACTAAAAGAATGCTAATCTGATTTCAATACTCCCATTTTACCTGTTCGGAAATCTGATAAGTCATACCAGATAGTACAAGATTTGAAGAGTGTCAATAAAATAAAAAAAAGATCTGTATCCGGTAGTAGCCAATCCATACACTTTATTAACTTGCCTAACACCTGAGCTAACCTAGTTTACTGTTTTAGATTTAAAAGATGCCTTCTTTTGCCTCCCCATCCATGAAGCCAGGCAGAAAACTATTGCATTCAAATGAGAAAGCCCTAAAAGTGAGTGCAAAATCCAGCTCACATAGTCCAGATTGCCTCAGAGTTTCAAAAATTCCCCCACTTTGTTCGGAGAGCAACTTGCAAAAGATCTAGAGTCCTGGGAAGCTCCATAAGAAAGAAAGAAGCTTTTGCAGTATGTAGATGACCTTCTAGTAGCCACTCAGACGAGAGAAGCATGTGTGGCCTAGACAGTAAGCCTTTTGAATTTCCTAAGACTCCAAAGATACATGTATCAAAGAAAAAGGCACAGGTAGTGAAACAGAAAGTAATCTACCTGGAGTACGAGGTGAGTGCTAAGCAACAGACTTTAAGGCAAGCTCGCAAGGAAGCCATATGCCAAACCCCAAAACCCCAAACAATAAAAGAACTCCGAACCTTCTTAAGCATGGCAGAGTAGTGCCAGCTGTGAGTTTATAATTATGGACTGCTCGTCAGACCCCTCTATGCTCTTATTGCCAATGGAAACAGAGATCTCCAGTGGACAAAAGAAGCCACAGGAGCCCTTCACCAGCCAAAGAGTGCCCTCATTTCAGCTCCAGCTTTGAGACTTCTAGATGTAAGTAAGCCATTCTTCCTATTTTCCCATGACAATGCAAAGACCTGGTTCACTGACGGGAGCAGCTACATTGCCAATGAGAAGTGACATGCTGGATATGCAGTGACCACCTGCAGAGAGGCAATCGAATCTAGACCCTTACCAACAGGCACGTCTGCGCAGAAAGCTGAAATAATTGCCCTGACCTGTGCCTTAGAAATAGCAAAAAGAAAAAGAATAAACATCTACACAGACTCGAAGTATGCATTCGGAATCGTACATGCACATGAAGCCATCTAGAAAGAGAAGAGACTGCTGACCTCACAAAGAAAGAACATAAAACATGCACAAGAGATAATCCAGCTGCTAGAAGCAGTTCAGCTGCTGGAAAAAGTAGCCATTATGCACATTAAGGCACACCAAAGAGTGAGCTCAGAATTGGAAGAAAGAAACAAGCTGGCAGATAGAGAGGCAAAAGAAGCAGCAAAAAGTGAAGTAACTACTGAAAGAGTCCTAATTCCAAATAGATAAATTTCCCTTGAAGGTAAGCCAGAATATAATAAGAGAGATAGAAAATTAATTGAAGATCAAAGAAAGATGTGCAACCAAGAAAGGTAGACTACCATTGAAAAGAAGCTAGTAATCCCTTCCCATTTATTGTAGTCACTAGTAAGGGAAGAATACCAGAAAACACACTAGAAAATAGATGCCCTATACACCTACCTGATTGAAAGAATTGTTGCTAAGAATTTATATGCCACTATTACTCAAGTGACCCGACAGTGTGATCTTTGCCTCTAGACTAACCCCAAAAATACCCCCAGACCAAAACTCAGTCAGATTGGGAGAGGCCAGGGGCCTAGACAGCAGTAGCAAATTGACTTTTTAGAACTCCCAAGGAAAGGGGGGTATCGGTATTTGCTAGTATTGACAGATACATTTTCAAGGTAGCCAGAAGCATTCCCCACCAGATATGTCAAAGCTAAAGAAGTGACCAGTGTTGCAGTGTGAGCTCACTTCCTGTTTTAGACTTTCCAGTCCCTTCCCAGGTGTGGCAATACCTCTCCCTTCCCCCTCCCCCTTGCCCCCTTGCTGGGTTGTCAGTCAATCTTAACATTCCAGCAAGGCCGTCGTGTGGTTGGTCAAGTTCGAAAGATGCCCCTCAGGCCTGGGGTCATTGGCATAGCCAAGTGTCATTTATTCCCTGAGACCCTCCTCCTCCCACCTGGTCAGTGCTCACCTGTCCCTTCCGCTCCCACTGTCCCTGGGCTTAAATTGAGCCAGGACCATGTGGTCAGGATTCTGTTGGAGCTATTACCAAGATTCAGATATCTGTGACCATGGAATAAAACTCTGGATATGACCCTCCATCAGAATCTGCTCCTTTTGTCTTCACTGTCGCCTGAAGCCTTTCCACCAGAAGTAAACTGAGTTTCTAACCTTGCCTGGACTTGTTCCACTGCCTAGCTGCAACGTCCAGCCAGCCAAAGGTGTCTCTGAGGTGAAACACCACAGCTGCCGCCTTTGGCCCAGCGGCAAGGGTCAGACGAGCCCAGGCATGTTCAACCTGGTAATATTGGGACCTTATTCCAATAGACCAGGGTATTATTGTTACAGGGCTTGCAAGGGTCTTCAGGGTGAAGAGAGAGATGAGAATGTTGATTCCATGTTCAGAAGGCTTGATTTATTAGGTTATGATATATATATCATTATAACTATACTAAAAAGAATAGAGAGAAAGTTCTCAGAAGCTAGCTAAGCTAAGAATAGAAAAGGAATGCATAAACAAAGGGCTGTGTCTCAGCAGAGTGAGACCCAGCTCTGCCGTGGGTGGTCAGTAAATCCAAACATTCATCCAAGACCAATCACGCATCCACCTGTTGCATTCCACAGCAGCAGATAACCATTGTTTACATTTTGTTGCTGAGGCCACAGCTTCTCAGAAGGGGGAAAAATCCTAAAGAAAGGATTTTAATGAAAAGATGTCTGTGACATATTATTACAAGAAATAATACCACGCTTCAGAGTTCCAGCCACAATATCCTCAGATAGAAGATCACATTTCATTTCCAAAATAGTGCAACAGATTAGTAGCCACCTGAGAATAGACTGAGAACTTCACACTACATACTACCCCCAATCAAGCAGCCAAGTAGAAAAAATGAATCATTTGATTAAGCAGCAAATTATAAGACTAGAGCAAGAAGCTAATCTACCCTGGCCCCAAGCTCTTCCACTGGCACTATTGCGAATTCGAACTAAAGCTCGAGCTAAAGAAAAGTTGAGCCCTTTTGAAATACTCTATAGAAGACCATATGGAATACAAAAGAGAATGTCCACCCACATTAGAGAGGTAAGACTGGCCACCTACATGGTGACCTTAAGCAAACAGCTCAGAGAAATTGAGAAACACGTGGCTGGAACTCAGAGCAGAGAGCTCGATAAGCCAGTACATAACGTACAACCTAGAGATTATGTATATGTTAAATCTCTTACAGAAAAGACTTTAGAACCACAGTAAGAAGGACCATTCCAACTACTTCTCACCACCTTCACTGCAATCAAAATCAAAGAGCAGAATGCCTAGATCCATCACTCTCGAGTGAAGAAGGCCCAGAAGCCCCTTACAGAGTGACACCAAGAGACAATGAACTGAGACTAAAACTTACTCGGGCAAAATGAGTATATTGCGGTCGGAAGTAGTTCATACTTAAGTTTACAGAATTGTTGTATTTGTAATTATAACTGAAGTTTTAGAACTAGAGAGTACCTCTATCCAAAGCAATGCTGAATGGCCTTAGTCCCAGGCGTTTAATCAGTATACTAGATCCATGAGAGAACCTTCTGAGATAAAAGATTTAAATCTATCCACTGTAGTAATTCACGGAGATCAAGTATATGAGGAGCAAGAATGGCAAGAAGAACTGTAGATACTTCAAGGGATCAGAAGGGAAGAAATCAAAGTAGAGTGCCAGATGATCAAGAGACAGCTTATGAAAGACCAGATGAAATTAGTGTCGTAACCTCTCCTGGTGTATATGAACACCAGGAAGTTTGTGATAGCCTAAGTGAATCAGACTGTTGGTGTAATTTCACCTTGATACAGCCTGTAGAAGTGACTTGCCTTTGAGCTCGAGTTGCTATCAGACTTTCATTTAAAGTCAAAGTAGACATTGCACTTTTACAACAGCAAGACCTTATACAACCCATACTAAGACTCAAATAGTTCAGACTCAACCCAAACTTGAACCTAAAGTGTATGAAATAGGCCCCTACGTAGTGAAGAATGTAGGTGAACAACAACTATTGTTCAATCCAGAATAATCTCTCAAACGTGTTGAGTTGATAATGCAAATTAACATCTCAAAAATCCAACCAGCCTGCTCCTCTTTCCTAAAAACATCCTTTGAAGGCTAGACAATGTAGTTACAAAGACAAGCATATCTCAGGAGCAGAATAAGGAAAGATCTAACTAAGACATTAGAGACAAGATTAAGATTTTTAAATAGAATTGATTCAAAAATACTAATGAATAAACTAGCCACTGCAGCAAGTAGCCTAACAAAATTGAAGTAGCCTTTACAGTCATCTCAATTGGCATTAGGAACTAGCCAGTGGCAGATTTCAAAAGTACTGCAAAAGTGAGAAACAGCCGGGGACCAAGATCACAAGTTAATAGTAGAAGCACTTAGTACAGTTCAAGATAATGTGTCTTTAGCTTTCAGTTGTATACAAGCACAGTTATAGATGCAAGCAACAGCAGCTGTGATCATATGGGAAGGGAGTGAAGATAATTTTCCAGCTGAAATTCTGAAAATTGTTTGAGATAATACAATTGATTTTGAAAAGAAGTTTCAATCCTGGTAGACTATAGTGAATTTCCCCTATGATCCTGCTTGTAATGTAGCCACTGCCTTTGTGCTTACCATATGTAATGCCACTGTTTATGTTATCCATCCCATCGTTGCACTAAGATTAAACCATGAAGAAACAATACTCTATCCTTCAGAACATAGAGTGTAGGCACGATAGGTGAATGAAAAGTGGCAAACAGTAAACTTAGAATCCTGCATTACTGGAGAACAGATGAGATTCATTTGTGAAAGCAATACTATTAATGCCCAAGATGTGTATTTAGACACTGAACAGAGTATTTGCCACTTCGAAGTTCATCCAGTCACTGACCAGAAAACTGTGCTCGTATATACTAGAAAAAGGTGTGTATGCCTGAAAACTGCCTGTGCTGCTGTAAAAATTGATAGTAATGATGTTATTCTGTCTAGTAGAAATCATTCTAATTTCTGTATTTGTAATTTTGTTAAGATTATCGGGTGTGATTTTTCGTACTTAGCCCCACTAACATCCCACCAGCTGATTAAAACAAATTATACAATGTATCACAGAATATCACCTACCCCTACTGAGATAGACCTTACATTAGTAAAACAATTAATTAAGCACCAAGACCTACGAGATCTTGAAGGAAATCCAAAAAAGTAGAAAGAAAACCTTAATTACTCTCCAACATGATACAAAAGAAATAACCAGAGTTCTACAAAGAATAAAACAAAATGTAGATCATCACTAGTAAGATGTGATCTTTAAGTAGTCACCAACTGCAAATATAATCTTTAATAAGTTGTGTCATCCCATTGTAGTTTTGTTAATATTAGCTAGAATAAGTTTATCTATTATATTGCTAATTTAGAATTAGAGAATACTACAACGAATAGCTGTATTAACCTCTTTATCAAACGTACATCTTAAAGCATTAAGAGACACTTACTGTCATAAGATTTTTCATTAAGTAAAAGAATTTACTTATTTTCTAGGAAAAGGGGGAATGAGACAGAGAGAAAAATCCCCCAGAGTAAAAATCCATTTTGAATTAGGTGAAATGTCTAGAAAGAGTGAAAAGTCTGTAAGGCCGAAGCTGAAAGGAAAACTGCAGGGCAGAGATAATGAGGAGACAAGGGGAGACAGATAAAGAAAAATAGAAACTACTGCAAGGGCAGGCCAGCCTGACCCAGGAATTCTTTCTGATAAAGAAGAACTAGCAGCAAATGTCACGTGGAGTCCATAAAAATGAATATGTATGAGCCTATTGTGAAACTGTATGCAGATGTATTTAGAAAGAGAGATAAAAAAAGATCTGAAGTTCTCAGACGCACGCATGCCCTTTTAAGGAGAGAAAACTCCGCACGCATCCAGGGCAGCAATAAGCATACCAGCTTTACAACTTTTACAAAGTTGTGGAGTTCTCGTCTTTTCTCCGAAAACAAGGGGAGACAAAAGGGGAGGCAGAAAATAAAGGGAAGCTGAGTAAATGGAAAAAACCACCATCAGATGATGTATATTGCTATTACTGTGGTGAAAAAGGACATGCTAATCGGTTCTGTAAAAAATTACAAATGGATGAAGCAATTGAGAAAGAACAAGACACCCTGGAAGAGATTTTGAGAAGAAATGATGATTAGGAGTGTCAGGGTCTCTACTCTCTGGGGAATGAGATCAGACACCAGATAGAGCCCCCGGTAAACTTAGAAATTGGCCCCCAGAGCAAAGAATATGAGTTTTTAGTGGACACAGGTGCTGATTGATCCTGTGTGACGAAGCTCCCCAGAGGGGCTCTGCAAAGCAAAAAAATCTGCCAAGTGCGGGGAGCAAAAGGGGAACCTTTGGGAGCCCAAGTTGTAGAGGGCATAATTATAAAAGGTAATTCAAAGGAACGCAGGGCTGACTTCCTTTATATCCTGAAACTAGGTTGTAATTTATTGGGGCGGGATCTGCAAGTAAAGATGGGAATTGGAATAGTGCCAAAGGAGGGGAGGATGGTACCCCAAATAATGTTATTAACTGAACGGGATATGGGAGCAATTAACCCAATAGTCTGGGCAGAAGGGGGAGGGTGATGATTGTTAAATATTCCACCAATTAAGATAGAAATGCAGTCAGAAATTCCCCCTGTCCAGGTAAAACAATATCCCATCTCCCCTGAAGGCCAAAAAGGACTAACACCTGTGATACAGGGACTCGTGGAAGAAGGCATACTGGAACCATGCTTGTCACCACATAATACACCCATTCTAGCTGTCAAAAAGGCTGATGGAACCTATCGATTGGTGCAGGATTTGAGGGAAATTACCAAGCAAACTATTTCCAGATATCCAATAGTATCAAATCCATGTACTTTTCTCAGTCAAATTCCACGGGAACATGCATGGTTCTCAATAATAGATTTGGAGGATGCTTTCTGGGCCTGTCCGTTTGAGGTGGGGAGCAGAAATTGGTTTGCCTTTGAATGGGAAGACCCAGACTGCAAACATAATGAACAACTTAGGTGGACACGCCTCCCACAGGGATTCACAGAGTCCCTTAACCTATTTGGATGATCCTTAGAGGACTTTTTAAAGTCCTTTGTACCCGGGGAAGAAATGCAAATTCTACAATATGTGGATGACCTACTAATATCAGGCAAAGATCAAGAACAGGTCCAACAGGCCAGTAGAAGTTTACTAAATTTCCTGGGAGAAAAAGGAGTGAAAGTATCTAAGAAAAAACTCCAATTTGTAGAAGAAGAAGTAAAGTACCTGGGGCATCTAATTGGAAAAGGGTACAAGAAGCTCTGTCCTGAAAGAGTTGTGGGGATCCTGTCAATTCCACCACCCAAGATTAAAAGAGATATAAGAAAGCTATTAGATCTAATAGGCTACTGTAAATTATGGATTGATCATTGTACTCTGTCCTGGGGTGACGTTATGATGCTTGTATATCCCCATTCATCTGTTCTGTGCCTTTAAGACCGGCTCTGAAGAGTGGAAGTTTTGTTTGGGTTTCTCTTATCAGGGACACAGAGGAAAGCGGTACATAAGGCTGTTTTTTCACTTCCAGCTTCAGCTTGCTGCTTTTGCTTGCTCTCTTTTTCCTGCTCTTGCTTCTGCTCTGCTTTCTGCCTCTGCTTATTAGCTAGTTCTAGCTAAACAGTCCACATTGCTTCCTGGACTGTTTTTCCTCTCCTGTTCCTGTGACCATCTCGAACCTGCTCTGGACTGGGACCCGGGAACACCGAAGGTTTGACTGCAGCAGCTGGCCCAGCGCCGGAGGGACTGAGAACAGAGCAACCACCCCCCGAAAGAGACTTTCTGATTTTGCCATCTTTCTCAGAGCGGTGTCATTGGGTATTGTTCATTTTGTGTGCTGGGGGGTGCGGGGCCAGTCAAATAAACAGGTTCTTTCAACCTCTCTCTGAGGAATTTTTTCCCGAACCGGTTGGGGGGAGGGGCCGTGTGGGTTTCGCTTTCTGGAGGGGCCCTCCTTTGCAGATTCTTTAACAAATTTGCCCTAAACCAGGACAAACTGTAAAATTTTTGTATGAAAAATTAAGTACAGAACCTGGAGCTTGGACCCCCAAGGATACCGAACGGTTCCAAGACTTGAAGGCTCGGTTAACCAAAGCCCCAGTTTTGAGCCTGTCTAATTTAAGAAAACCATTTCATCTGTTTGTTAATATTAATGGAGGTATAGCGTATGGAGTAATAACCCAAGACTGGGGAGGAAGCAGGAAGCCGGTGGCTTATCTGTCAAAATTACTGGATCCAGTTGCAAGACGGTGGCCAGACTGTATTCAAGCTGTGGCAGCCACAGCTACCTTATTAGAAGACACTCTAAATCTTACATTAAATGGAAGGATTTGAGTACACACACCCCACGACTTGAGGACAATATTAAGCCAAAAAGCTCCTCCGTGGCTAACAGACAGCCAAATTCTGAGGTATGAAATAATCCTGATGAATATCGAAAATCTAGAGATTGTCACCTCAAAATGTTTAAATTCTGCTCAATTCTTTACCAGGAAACCAATGGAAAATTTAGAGCATAATTGTATAGAGCTAATTGAGTTACAAACCAAAGTAAGAGAAAACCTAGAAGACCCTTTACCATATGGAAGGGTCCTGTATATAGATGGATCCTTTTGAATTGTAATGAGGAAAAGGGCATCAGGATATGCCATTATTGAAGCTGGGGAAATCAAAGAAAAAAGGAAATTACCCTCAAATTAGCCTGCACAAAGTTGCGAGATATATGCCCTAAAGAGAGGTTTTGATTTATTAGTAGACAATATAGGGACAATCTACACGGACTCTCGATACACCTTTGGGATAGCTCATACCTTTGGAAAAATCTGGCAAGAGAGGGGATACCTTAACTCAAAAGGGAAAAATCTGACACATCAAAGTCTGATCAGGGAAGTACTCGAATCCCTCAGATGACCAAAAGAAATTGCCATAGTCCATATTAAAGGCCACCAAAAAGGGGATACTCCTGAAATCCAAGGAAACAAATTGTCAGACCTGGCAGCCAAAGAAGCAGCCTTGGAAATGAGGGACCCAGTCGTAGTAAAAGAAGACCAGGGAAAAATAAGGAAAGAGGGGGTACCAATTTTCAATGACAAGGAACTAAAAGAAATAGAGAAAACAGAAGGGGTAAAAACAGAGGATGGAAAGTGGTGGACCCCAGACAGGCGACAAATATTCAATCAAATAATAACCAGGAAAGTGATGGAAGAGGTACACCAATTAACTCACTGGGGAACTCAAGGAATATGTGATCATTTTTTGAAATATTACATGGGGATGGGAATATATTAAATAACCAGATCCATCACAGGAGAATGTTAAACCTGTCAAAAAGTCAGCCAAAAGGTGATGCGTAAAACCACTCCGGGAGGGAGGAAATTAGCCATAAGACCTTTCCAGAGTATTCAGGTTGATTTTACTGAATTAACTCCAGCCCAAGGGAATAAACACCTATTGGTGATAGTTGACCATCTAAGACACTGGGTTGAAGCATTCTCCACGAGAAGGGAGGCAGTCCAAACTGTGATGAAAGTTCTCTTGGAAGAAATTATTCCAAGATACAGGCTAATAAATATTATTGATTAGGACCGTGGCCCCTACTTTGCATCCAGTGTTCTGCAACAAATCACCAGGGCCCTGGGAATAAAGTAGGAATTACACACCCCTTGGCACCCTCAGAGTTCTGGGAGAGTCGAGAGGGTCAATCAAACCTTAAAGAATATCTTAACAAAATTGGTCTTAGAAACCCAATGGAATTGGGTCAAATGTTTACCACTAGCCCTATTACAAATAAGAAAGAGACCCAGAACGGATTTAGGGGTGTCTCCTTATGAAATGTTGTTTGGGCTGCCATTCTTGCTTACCCTGTACAGTACTGGGGAACATCTAGAGGGAGGGATGACAATGCAAAAATATATAGAAACAGTAACAACAACCCTAGAAGAACTAAGGAAAAAGGGCTACCTTCCTCAAACTTCCCCACTGGACTGTAAAATACATGGTATTACCCCAGGAGACTGGGTATTGATTAAATAATGGAAAAACCCTCCACTAACTGCTTGCTTTGAAGGCCCCTTCCAGGTGCTGCTTACAACAAACACCGCAGTAAGAACAAAGGAGCGGTAGTGGACTTATGCAAGTCGAGTGAAGGGTCCAGTACAACCCCCAGCTGAGGCAAGTGAATGGACTATAGCCAGCAGAGATGATAAAGACTTGAAACTGGTCCTGAGAAAAGCACTGAAAGAAGCGCAACCCTGAACACAACCCCCCATGGGAAACATCTGCATTGTTATCTGTATATCCCTAAAGTTTCTTAATGTTTGTTATAATAATAGTTCAAGTTTTGTTTAGCTAAGAATTGACAATCAAAATAACATCTCAGTTTCCGGTACTGTTCCATAGACCACTCTCCTTGCAACCTTAATTGGGACCAAATTGAGGGAAGGTAGTCGGTATGACAAGGGTCATGGCACAATGTCTCCAGAAGAAGGGGAAACCAGAGGTGGGAGGCAAGACTGGATAGGTGTTGGGAATTTAGCTGCTAGAAAATGGAAAAGTACAAAACCATGGCTAATTCCAAGTCCTGCACCTGCACAGATAGCAGTGTCCTTGGGCCTAGCTGTGGTAGGATAACAAACAGTGAGAGAGACATGAGAAAAGAGAGATGTAACCCCTAAGGAATGAGGAAGAGTTGATAGTATAGTTTAACCAATAGATTGCTTAGCTTACAGAATATTCATAAGCTTATTACTCGCTGTATAAGTGTCTGATGCTCTCTTCAATAAACGGAATTTGCTTATCACTCATATTGAGTGTCTGAGTCTCCCCTCACCGACAAATGGCTCGTCCCCGACAAAGGCCCTCATTCTCTGCGACAGATAGGGAACTACCTCTGGGAAATACTCTCTGGACATGGAGAAAACCCCTGTGGTTCGAGAGGTGAGGAGGCCAGCCTGTATCAGACTCCCACTGGTAGCAATGCTGCTACTCATCCACTTTGGAGGAAGTGGAGGAAACACTTGTGAGAAGTGTTACTATCCCTTGTATAGAGGAGGTAAAGGCATTATTCAGAGTACACACAAACATGAATCTCAAATGTATCGATCACTCCCAGTTAACAACCTGTAAAGAGGATAATAAGATATATTGGTTGGCTAAAAATATTGCAAACCCAAGCCAGAGGATGTCAGGAGAGTGCCCTGCGAAAGAAAGATGGGTATGTTTTGAAAAAGAAATTGAAACCAACTTAGAGGATACATTCAAAGAGAAAGAAGTGCAATTGAAAAGACAAAGGGATAGAGAGGGACAAACACATGGTAAGAATCTTTTTATTGATATGGTGGAAAAGATAATTTAATCTGACTGATTGTTGGGTGTGTGGTGGGACACACTTAAGTGAAATTTGGCCATGCGAGGTATCAGTTTAAGACCCCTAGACATTTTTAAATGGATTACATCAAGAAAAAACATGGTAGTACCCAAAAGAAGGGGAGTGGAAGTTTATATCAACAATAATAGGGGAAGGGTGTTTATCAAGAAAAGGGAAAATGTATACTATGGAAGTAGAAGAAACTCCATGTAAAAGATACCTGGCAGCAAATGACACACATACCAGGTTGTCATGGTTTAGGCCTGGCACAGAGCCAGTGCCCCCATGAGTATACCCTCTCCCTGGTGTCTGCTGTGAGATGTGACCAGGAATAAGCAAAGCAGGCTCCAGCTTAGAAATAAAGAAAACTTTATTACCTAAACTACAAGAAAATAGGAAAAAAACCTATAAGGGAAAAAATTGAAAACCTTACAAAAAGCACTTTCCTCCTCCCCACCACCAAAATTTCCCAATCCGATACATTCCCCCAAATCACCAACTGCCCAGTCCGGCACCACCCTTTAGAATACTCAAACTTCAGTCCATGAAGAGGAGAGGAGTCCTTCTTGTTCCATAGGCTTCCCCTGGAAACACGCTGAAACCTCGTGTGCTTCCATGTCACTCGGCACCGCCCGGAAAGTCCTGTTGCCGCTTGTGACATCTTCCTTCCATGCCCAGTGCTCTCACCACTGTGCATGGACCAGAGCTGCTTTTAGGGTTATCTTTTAAGGATGCCTTGTCTCACTCCAAAAAGGCACAGTCTCTGCTTTGGGACATCTGTCCCCCCCATTCTTTTCCAATCCCCTGGGGCTGAGGGGTCCCCACAATGAACCCTCCTGGTTCTGAGGCACTGCCTCCCCCTAAGTGCAGTCTCTGTGTCACAGGAATAACACTGGTTCAGTCTATGGCTACACAAGAAAAGCCCAGCCAAAAGGCCACTCCAATCATCTCTCCCCACTCAGCCAGGCTTCTCCACATCCCTCGGGCCTAGTTCTTGGTTATCTCATTTCCTATCTTTCTTCTTATTCAGCTCCGAGGAGGATCAGCATTTTTGCAAGGTCCCAATCATGAAACAAAGGGTTAAAAATTCAATCTCTGCCTGTCCCAGATCTCCGACACTCCCACACTCGCTGCTGCTCCAGCCGGGCACCTCCTCGCTGCATTCCTCCCCCTTCTCCTCTTGGGCTGGCTGCTATCGCATTCCATTCTCTCTCTCTCTCTCCCTCCTGGGTGGGGGGGGGGGGGGGAATGGCTGCCCGATGTCTCTTGGGGCTCCTCCACCCTTCCATCCTCAAGGGCCTCCTCACCCCCCATCTCTGTCCAGGCCCAGGCCTACCACATGGCTGCCCCTCCCCCGCCCAGCAGCCGCAGCTGGACGAGGGAGGGCAATCCGACCTTCCCTCGAAGTCCCAAGAGAGCCTTCCAGGGCTGAAGCTCTGGTTTTTAACCCCTGTGTGTTCTCGGAGGTGTGTCCAAACCCCACTGGCCACATCAGGTGCCAGTATCAAAATCCGAGCACCCATTGGTTTGACCACAGCATCCCAGAATTCCCACTTCTTCCTGGTCAAACCACCACACAGGTGGATCCCAGAAAGTCCTCATTCATATTGGTCAATAGAAAAAACTGAAAGTAGATGTGTATACAGTGAAAAAGAAAAAAATGTTTGAATGCTTAGGAGATTATACCAACCTCTTCTGGGCAATAGAAAACTTATCCAAATATTGGAAACATATAAAAAATCAAGATTCTAATTTCTGGGATGCACCTAAAAATCTGTTTTGGATCTGTGGTAACACGGCATATGTGAAGTTACTGGGAGGGTGGACTGGGAGTTGCACAATTGGGGCAATAAAACCATCCTTTATCTTATTACCTAAGTGTAGTGAAACAATCAACTTTAGCCAGGGCCCCTTGGAGAATCTGAATGCTGACACAGCAGCAAAGAAGCTTCCTGACTCCAGGGACATCTGCCCTATATCTTATCCCTATAGCCATGTAAGGCAATATGTTGTTAACCCTACTATTGGTCACTTATGGTCACTCTAACACCTTTGCCATTGGTCAGGATTGGACCCGGGCCAAGGGTATAAAAGTAGCATACTGTACCCCTACTAACTTGGAAGAAGAAGAGCTGAGACCCTTCACGGAACCCCTCCAATAAAGCCATACTCGTGGAACAGCCAGCGTCTTCTCCTTCTCCTCTCTCTACCGTCTGCTGGAGCCTTAAGCCAAGGGAAGCTACCTAGCAAGCAAAGCTGAAATCATAAGAGCTGCCTAATCACTATAAGAGCTCAATATTCCCTGCTTGCTAGGGGCTGGCCCGCGGCCTTGGTCTGAGAGCGAGCTGGCCTCTGGCACTCAGTCCCCCTGGGAGCTGAGCTCTGGAGCTGTCATAGCTTGCCCCAAGATAAGACCAATCAAGGCTCATTTACCTAAGGATGCAAAATCAAACTTGGGAGTCCCAGTGTATGATGATCTGGCCAGAAAGAAAAGGAGTTTATTTGGTGGAACCCAAAATTGGAACAATGAAATTTGGACCCCAGATAGGATTATAGATACTTATGGGCTGGCTACCTGGGCCCAAGATGGATCCTGGGGGTACAGAACCCCAGTATATATGCTCAATCAAATCATCCGTTTACAAGCAGTATTTGAAATCATGTCCAATCAAACAACTCTGACCATTTATCTATTAAACCAGCAGCAACAACAAACGCCATCAGTAATTTACCAGATCAAATTGGCAGTGGACTACCTCCTCTCAGAGGAAGGAGTGATCTGTGGGAAATTTAATACTTCAGAATGCTGCCTAGAGATCGATGACCATAGTCATGTAATTAGAAACATTACTCAAAATATTAGAAAACTAACTTATGTTGGTACGCAAAACTGGACCCCCTTGTTTGAAAACTCTGATTGCTGGGACAACTTGTTCACCTGGAACGGTAAATGGTGGAAGAAATTGGTCTTCTTTGTAGTGTGTGCACTAGCAAGTGTACTATTTCTACCATGTGCAATTCCATGTCTAGTCCGGATAGTAACCAGCATTGTCCAAAGCAGCATCATGTTGCAAGGTAGTGTAGAAGGGAAAAATGGCAAAAAAGTGATGTTAATAAAAGAACAGAATGATCAGAATGCCAGAGATATGCTTGAACAGTACGAGAAACTGAGAAAAGTAGAAGTCGAACTTTAAAAGGTTGATGCAGGCTGGAAGCATGATCAAATAGTTAGAGGGGGGAATTGTTAAAAATAGGTTAGAAACTTGTAAAATAGTTGATAGATGGTTAAGCATGTACTGTTAGTTTGGTTATTATATTGTAAAGGGGGTTTATAAGAAATATGGTACTCAACAAACCATAATACACCTAAGTAAAGTCCACCACCCCCCAAGTGAAACAAGCCAGCCTGGACAGAACTGTAATGGGCCAATCAAGCACCTTAAACCTTCATGCAAATAATGGATCCAAAGAGAAAACAATCCAAAGGGACAAAAAAAAGGATAGAAAGGGGACTTCCGACCACTGAAGTTGTGCCGCTCCATCTGGGACATCAGGGACATCGCTACATCGCTGCTGAAAAGAAGACCCAGAGCCAGCACAGCAGCACCCTCAACGGGAACACTCCTGCTTGCTTGTGGGCCCTCTTGCTTTAGGCCTTTCTTTTTCCTATAATAAAAGCAGAAATCACTTTAGTCCAGGAGCTTGCTCTCGTTTTGTTGCCATCAGACAGCCTGGGTTGTCCAGGACAGGTAGAAGGTGTGCACATGTGCCCCTTACATGAGGCAGTTGGGAATGGTAAAGATTGTTGCTAGGGGGGTGTGGCATGGCAACATCTTACCCATCAATCAAGTTACAAGAAAGCAGTCTCTACCAATACATGGCAAAGAAGAGTTGACTGACAGACTTTGGGAGGGGCCAGGGTTGGCTGACGCAGCCCCCAAGAATATAAAAGACTGAGCATCCATCTTGAAGAGGAACCGGCCATGTGGTGGGCAGGCACGAGGGCAGTTCCCAGCACTGCTTTTTTTCCTTTAGTCCTTTTGTTGAATTTTTGTTAAGGTTGTTAGGAAAACTAATCCACAAACACCAGAGGTTTATGTTCAAAAAGGAGACAGAGGAGTCCTTTTACTTTATTCAAATAAAGGGAGAGGCCATGGGGCATTCCCCTGGGATCTCTCAAATTTTTGGAGGACGCAGCCTCCCTTTTTATCCTAATTTCCTGGCCGCATTTTCCTTCTCTCTTTCCCCATTGGCTGAGGTACTTGAGAGGTGCAGACTGCCTGATACGCCTGATACGAAAGATTTCCCTCTAATGTATAACCCTCCCTTTTAATTTTTAATTCTTATGGAATTTAAGGGTTTTTCTTCCCCATTGTTTCTTTCATCTTTCAATGTCTAATTTCATTTATTAGCAAACCTAAAGTTTATTTGTAAAAGTAAATATCTTTTCCCATTCATCAATCAGTGGAATCCTTTCCATTGTTTCTTTTATCTCCCAGTGCTAGTTTTATCTACCAGCAGACCCACAGCTCATTTGTAAAGATAAATCCACTATTCCTCTCAAGGTTTATTAAACCTTTTAAAATTTTTAAAGTGAGCAGTTGTCTCTCACAAAAATACAACAGAAGACTGAATAAAGAAAGTAACACAGTGCTGGGAGCAAAGGATTCTATGACCACATGCTCATCCACAGAATGGATGTTCCGCTCTTTATACCTTTAGCCCCTCCCAAAGTCTTGTCAATTGACTCCTTCGCTGTTCAGTGGTGATCACTTTCTTGCATCTTGATTGGAGGTCAGGTGCTACCATAGTAACAAGCTGACCCTCCTAAATGCCCCGACTACCCATGATAGTGGAACCCTGGAAAAAGTTAAAGATAGAATCTAAAATGTCAGGCTTTGTGCTTTCCCAGATCAACTGCACCTGCATAAGCAGTATGATAAATTATATAATTGTTAGATGTGACGATTGTTTAGTAATTAAATGTAATTATTATATAACCATAAGAAGAATAGTGAGAAACTATGTTGGAAATTCAGAGAGGAGCTAAATTTATGTATACAATAGAACAATATAAGTTTAATAATTAACATGAAAGTTATGTAATGATAGAGTATAAAACATGATCATTTCGGATGTATGGTCGGAGTCAGATTTGGGTTGAATATACCCCGATTCCCAGAGCTCTTAATAAAAAGCACCGCATATAATCCCCCGTGATTATGTGTTTTTGAATGCTAACATTTTGGCGAACCCAGAAGGGACCCTTGTGAGTGCTGCTGAGCGAGTTTGCGACTCGATCCCGCTCCAGCCGGCACCGAGGGATTCTCGGGGAGCCCATCAGCCGCTCACAAACGTCCCCGGGAGAAAGGTAAGGTGCTTTTTACTTTGGTTTGGATGCCTGCCAATAAGACGCAGTGAAAGCTACGCTTGGATGGGCTAAAGGAATTCCTGTTGGTGTAAGCCTAGGCGCTGTTCCGTAAGACAATTGCGAAAGCATTGCGGGTTCGGCATTTGTGGTATTTTTGAAATGGAGAAACTTAAAGGGATTTTGGGCAGTAACACCCCTATCCCGCAAAATTCTCCTTTGGGGTGCTTATTAGCACATTGGAAACAAGGTAACTTTGGGGAAGGATTACGTAAAACTAAGTTGATTGATTATTGTAATTCATGGTTGTCGCAGAAAATGAGGCCTTTGTCAGGGCTGAGCCATTTGTCGGTGAGGGGAGACTCAGACACTCAATATGAGTGATAAGCAAATTCTGTTTATTGAAGAGAGCATCAGACACTTATACAGCAAATAATAAGCTTATGAATATTCTGTAAGGTAAGCAATCTATTGGTTAAACTATACCATGAACTCTTCCTCATTCCTTAGGGGTTACATCTCTCTTTTCTCATGTCTCTTTCACTGTTTGTTATCCTACCACAGCTAGGCCCCAAGGACACGCTATCTTGCAGGTGCAGGACTTGGAATTAGCCACGGTTTTGTACTTTTCCATTCTTTAACAGCTAAATTCCCAACACATGGTGGCCAGAATATGCCTTGGAGAACGGTGAAAAATGGCCAAAATACGGTACTCTGCAATATAACACTATTTCGCAGTTAATGCCGTTTTGTAAACAAGAAGGAAAATGGGATGAAGTCCCATATGTTGTTCTGTTTTTCTACTTACGGGGAAAGCCAGAATGGCAGGATGAATGTGGATTATTAGTGGTTAAAACATCTGCAAAGTGTGGGGTTTGTGAGGAACGTTGTTTAGAACACTTGGCGTTAAGGGAAAGCTTGAGTAGGGAAAATTATACTGATATTGATTTACAAGTAGGTCCAATAGGAACAAGAGAACCTAACCCTATCCCACCTGTTTCATCTGTCCCTATCCCACTACCTGCTCCTCACCCACCTACCCCTGAACCTGTCTCGTCTAGTACACCTTTCCCTCTTTATCCTCATCTCCCATCATCACCCGATCCCTCTTCCTCGGAAGATGAGCAAAACCTAACTGTGATAGAAAGGGGAAAGAGGTATGCGAGTGAAAAAGATAGCAATGGTAATGAATCAGTGACCCCAATAGCCCATAGAACCAGGAGTCGGTCAAATCTTGCTCCAGTTGTGCATAGAAAAGGCATAAGCAAACAAAAACGGACTGTGATTGCCCCCTTGCGACAAGGTGTTGGAGTGGAAGGGCCAGTATTTGTAAAAGTGCCTTTTTCCCCGGCAGACTTAGTCATTTGGAAACAGTCAGCCGGAACTTGTAGAGAAAATCCTGATAAAGTGGCACGCGTAGTAAAAATGGTTATGAAAACTCAAAATCCTGACTGGGATGACATACAAGTAATATTAGATACTCTGATGGATTCTACTGAAAAAGAAATGGTACTTAAGGCAGCCAAAGAGAGGGCAAGAGAAGATATTAGAATTGGACTAGTAACAGGGAGTTTAGATGTGAATTTCCCAATTGAGGATCCAAATTGGGACCCTAATTTATTGTGCGATATGAGGAGATTACGGAAATACCAAGAGTGGATCCAAATAGGAGTTCAGAATGCTGTGCCCAAAACTATAAATTGGTCCAAACTATATGAGGTTTGACAGGAAAAGAAGGAATCTCCCATTGCGTTTTTGGAGAGGCTTAAGGAGGTAGCAAGGAAATATACAGACCTCCAAATGGATACAGAGCAAGCAAAGGTTCAGCTCGCTCTCATATTCTTGGGCCAATCACAGGATGACATTTGTAGAAATTTGCAAAAATTAGAAGGGGAAGAATTAAGGATGTTGGATAAGTTACTCGAGGTTGCTTGGAAGGTATATAACAATCGGGAAAAAGAAGCTAGTAAAAGGCAGCAGCAGAATCTTTTGGCAGTAATACAGGGGAGAGGGAACCCAAATTTCAGGGGGCATAACAGGAATGGTCAGGGTAGGAGACCAGTTACCCAGGGGTTAAGCTTGAATCAATGTGCGTATTGTAAGCAGGAGGGGCATTGGAAGCGAAATTGCCCAAGTTTGAATAACCAGTTTGACCAGGGCAATCAGTTCCAGCAGGCTACCAAGGAGATGGTCCTGGGGGAGTATACCAGCTGACTAGATGTAGAACCGGTAGAACAAGTTAAGGAACCTGTTGTAAATATACAGTTAGGGCATAAAGAGGTCAGATTTCTAATAGATACGGGAGCTACTTCTTCTGTATTGAATGATTTGCAAGGACAAATTGGGGACAAGGAAATGACAATAGTTGGTGCTACAGGCAAAGAGGACAAACGGCCCCTCCTGCAACCCCTAGATTTGTGTTTTGGAAACAAGGTTATAACACACGAATTTTTATATGTACCTGAGTGTCCAATTCCGCTTTTAGGGAGAGATTTGCTAGCAAAACTTGATGCGGTAATAACCTTTGAAAATGGAGAGCTTATAATGAAAATACCTGAATCAAAGACGGGACAGATATTAATGATCAAAGAAAAACCTGTTCCCTCTATCCCTAGGGAGGTAGAAGATGCAGTGATTCCCTCTGTATGGGAGACAGATATACCAGGGAAATCTAAATTGGCACAACCAGTGCATGTAGAGTTAAAAGAAGGGGCAAGGGCTGTAAAAGTCAAACAAAATCCCATAAAACCAGAAGCACGGCAAGGAATAGTAAAGATTATTGAGAAATTCTTGAAATACCGAATTTTAGAAGAATGTGAATCAGAATTTAATACACCAATATTTCCAGTAAAGAGGACAAATGGTGAATATAGATTAGTGCAGGATTTGAGAGCAATAAATAAAATAACAAAGGACATTTATCCAGTGGTAACAAATGCCTAAACATTGCTAACATCCGTAAAGGAGATATATAAATGGTTTACCGTAATTGATTTAAAAGATGCCTTTTTCTGCATCCCCCTTGACAAAGAAAGTAGGAAACTGCCTTTGAGTGGGAAAACCCAGGGAACAGAAGAAAGACCCAGCTCACCTGGACACGACTCCCACAAGGCTACAAGAACTCGCCGACCCTATTCGGAAACCAACTGGCAAAGGAACTAGATATTTGGACCGAAAATGGGCAAGTACCAAGAGACCAATACTTATTGTTGCAGTATGTTGATGATATACTAATAGCTGCAGAAGAAACAGCAACCTGTATAAAGGTAACCATTGAGATTTTAAATTCACTGGGAATGGGAGGCTATAAAGTATCCAGAGGAAAGGCACAAATCGCACAACAGACTGTGATTTACCTGGGATGTGAAATTTCACAAGGGCAACGAAAACTAGGTACTAACCGTATCCAAGCTATTTGTGCTGTTCCAGAGCCCCAGAATTTACATGAGCTGCGAGTCTTCCTCGGGATGGCAGGATGGTGTCGCTTGTGGATCATGGACTGATTGCTAAACCCCTGTATGAAGCTCAGAAGATGCAGCCATTCACCTGGGGCAAACCACAGAAAGAAGCCTTCCTAAAATTAAAGGAAGCACTGACAACTGCTCCAGCATTAGGGTTCCCTGATCTGTCTAAAGATTTTCAGCTGTTTGTACATGAAAGGCTGCGCCTAGCACTAGGGGTCCTGACCCAACGTCTGGGAAGCTGGAAAAGGCCGGTGGGCTACTTTTCCAAACAACTCGACAACATAAGTGCCGGGTGGCCCCCATGTCTGCGGGTAGTCGCAGCTACTGTGATCCTGATACAAGAAGTCAGGAAACTTACTATGGGAAGGCACATAGATGTCTATGTACCACACATGGTAACCACTGTCTTAGAACAAAAGGGGGGCCGTTGGCTGTCTCCCAGCAGGATGATGAAATTCTATGTAGTCCTGACTGAGCAGGATGATGTCACACTAAAAACAACTAACCTTTTGAATCCAGCTTTGTTCCTAGGTACCACAACTGAAGAAGGCCCATTAGAACACAACTGTGTAGAAGTAATAGAGTACACCTGTCGCAGACATTTTTTCATAGAAATCCTTTCTTTCACATTTGTCCATCTTCTGGGAAGCAGAGCCCCAGAAGAAGAATGTAAACAATTGTTATCAGCTGCTGTGAAATGTAGCAGGTGTCCCTGTGATTGGCTCATCTTCCATGTGTACCATTAAAGGCCAATCACAGGAGCAGCTCAGGGACAGATTCCCTGGACACAGAACTTTGTTATTCATTCCTTCTATTCTATTCTTAGCTTAGCAGCTCTCTGCAACTTCTCTTCTTATTCTTTTTAGTATAGTTATAATGTATTATATATCTTATATCAATAAATCAAGCCTTCTGATCAAGAAACAAGATTCTCGTCCTTCTCTCACCACAGTGACCGTCTAAGGTCACTGCAATATACACCTATTCAGCAAGAGAAGACCTGAAAGACGTCCCACTAGAGCAGCTGGAGTGGGAGCTGTTTACAGATGGGAGCAGCTTCGTGGAAAACGGAACCAGATACGCTGGATATGCAGTAACAACAGTCAATACAGTAGTGGAGGCAAAGGCATTACCACAAAATACATCTGCCAAGAAGGCAGAACTGGTTGCTTTAACCAGGGCACTAGAATTAAGTGAAGGGAAAAAGGTAAATATCTGGACTGACTCAAAATATGCTTTTGGAGTGGTGCATGTACACGGAGCACTGTGGAAAGAAAGAGGACTGTTATCTTCTCGGGGTACGCACATTAAACATCAGGATGCAGTCCTGCAATTGATAAAGGCAGTACAAAAACCTGAACAAGTGGCAATCATACACTGCAAAGCACACCAATCAGGAAACTCCAAAATCTGTGAGGGAAATCGAAAGGCAGACTGGGCAGCCCGACAGGTTGCTCGAGAGGTACAAACAACAATGGCATTGATACCTTTGAAGCTTAATGTATCCCAATTCAATTTGCCTCCAAAACCAAAATATTCAGTAGAAGATGAGAGACTGGCACGTTTGCTAAATGCACAAAAGAATTCAGAGGGATGGTATGTGACCGCACAAGGACAAATAGTGGTACCCCCCTTGATAATGAGAGAAGTTCTACAAATTAAACATAACGAATGTCACTGGGGAGCAGAGGCATTGGTAAAATTACTAAAGCAGAGTTTAATTTCAGTACGGATGTTAACAATGGCAAAATCAGTAATGTCAAAATGTGATATCTGCTTGAAAAACAACCCAGTGGCCAGGCGAAAGGCACAGTTAGGAAGAATTCGGATAGGAATAGAGCCAGGAGACTATTGGCAGGTAGATTTTGTAGAACTACCAAGGACTCGAGGATACAAATACCTGTTAGTGGGGGTTGACACATTCTCTGGGTGGCCAGAAGCCCTTCCCTGTCGCACGAACCAAGCAAAGGAAACAGTTAAGTGGTTACTACAGGAGATTATTCCCAGATTCGGGGTACCCCTAGGGGTATCATCAGATAGGGGACCCCATTTCATAGCTACAGTAGTAAGAGAGGTAAGTAGATTGCTGGGGATAACTTGGGACCTCCACACACCGTGGAGACCCCAGTCAAGTGGACAGGTAGAGAGGATGAATCAGACACTAAAAAGGCAAATCAGTAAAATATGCCAAGAAGCCAAATTGCAGTGGCCCCAGGCTTTGCCAATAGCACTGTTGAGGATTCGTATAAAGCCTAGGAGTGGGATGTCAGTCAGTCCTTATGAGATATTGTATGGGAAACCATATGAATCTCCTGAGCCTAACCCTAATGTACACGTCACAGGAAAGCAGGAAGTATATAATTATGTTCTGTCTCTTGGGAAAACTTTAGCTCGGCTCCGGAGTATCCTCGTGTGGAATAGACCACTGACTCTCGAGAACCCAGTCTATAACATACATCCAGGAGACGAGGTGTACATCAAGAACTGGAACGAGGAACCGCTGAAAGAAAAGTGGAGTGGACCCCATCAAGTACTACTGACCACCTTTACAGCAGTCAAAGTAGCCGGTGTGGAACCCTGGATCCACTATACCCGAGTGAAGAAAGTCCATCCTGGATCACAGACTGTATAAACTCTGGAATGAACAAAGGCTGCAGATAAGACGTGTTTAATTGCTTTCAGAATGCTATCAGTAATTGTGCTACCGTTATGGTTATTAATATATTTGGGATGTGGAATGCAAAATGATCAACTAACCACTCTTCATTCTAGAATGAAGAGAGAGGTACAAACGGAAACACAGGTGATACAGGTTTCTAATGCAGTTTGGGCTGAGAATGTAATGATTGGATTAGTCAAAGATTTTGCCAAAATGCAAAACACCAGCCGAATAACTGCCTGTCTGCCAATACCAGAGGCAGCAGGAGACCCCAGTAAATTGGGGAATCATAACATCAAAACTACCTGAAATACAAAAGAACAAAACAATTACATGTAAACTGGTACCCGAATAGAGGCAAGTTACAGAAACCACTCTGGTATGGGAATGTGAGGCCAAGGATAGGAAAGATCAGATAGAACCTTGGGACAGTGTGTGGTCTGTGAGTATTCTTCAAAGATTCCAATATATGGCCAACACTCCTTGGTGTATTAAGTGGGAAGGCCCCGAGAATGAAACAGATCCAGCAATAACGAACACTGACACTAGTAGCAGAACGAGGGCAGACAAAGTAAGTTGGTGGGCATGTAATAAAACTTACAACTGCACTTCAGATGATGAAGAGATAAAACAGATGCCACCCCTGGCAATAGCCCTACAAATTGGTTGTGCTTGCAGAGGGATCGAACATAAACAAGGCAGAGTAAATTATAAAGTAATTATAGGGTGTACCAGGATTACAATCCGAGGTCCAGGACAATTTGTATGGGCAACATGTGATGGTACCTGGACAACACATCTGCCTGTAGACGGGAAAGTAAAGGAGATTACTTTAGGCCTCCCAACCTTATGTCCAATTTGGAAAAAGTCCCCATTTAATGGAAAACATGAACTTCTGCAGATAAGAGCAAGACGAGAAGTTCTAGACAATGAAAATCCAGATGACACTTGGCAAGAACCCTCTAGTGGAGTGAAATTTGGATGGGCCCTAGAGTCATTGCTTGGTCCTATAGCAAACTATAAGAGCAGAGAGATGCTGTACAAACTTACAGGTCAGGTAGGTAGACTGGCAAGAGTCACCCGGGAAGGATTTAAAGAATTAAATATACAATTACAAGCCACCACAAAAATGACTTTACAAAATCGATTAGCCCTAGATACATTACTCCTGAAAGAGCATGGAGTATGTGGATTTTTAAAGGGACAAGTTGATCATTGCTGCGTTCATGTCCCAAATGTAACTGCAGATGTAGAATATGACATCAATCAGTTGAAACAAATAGATAATGAAGCACAACAAGAGCAAAAGGATTTGACAACAAGCTGGTTAGGAAAAATCTTTAAAGGGTTAGGGTGGAATGTGAGTTCATGGATTAAATCTATCATTGACAATGTGATAATCTTACTAATTGTATTTTTAGCAATTTGGTTAGTTTACAGCATCTTAAAGGGAGAGATACAGAAGAAAACATCCTGGAACCAGAGGATAATAAAGGCACTAACATGAGATCCACGCCCACCATCTTCTGGTTCTCCAGTTTGTAACAGCATCCATGACAACGTTTACATCAACCCTGGTATGAAGAACCAAGTACGAACTGAGGAATAAAGGACTGTATCAAGTGAAAATATTTACACCTATAGTGAAGTGAAAATGTTTTCAAAGGGGGGAGAATGATAGTGGAACCCTGGAAAAAGTTAAAGATAGAATCTAAAATGTTAGGCTTTGTACTTTCCCAGATCAACTGCACCTGCATAAGCAGTATGATAAATTATATAATTGTTAGATGTGATGATGGTTTAGTAGTTAAATGTAATTATTATATAACCATAAGAAGAATAGTGAGAAACTATGTTGGAAATTCAGAGAGGAGCTAAATTTATGTATACAATAGAACAATATAAGTTTAATAATTAGCATGAAAGTTATGTAACGATAGAGTATAAAACATGATCATTTCGGATGTATGGTCGGAGTCAGATTTGGGTTGAATATACCCCGATTCCCAGAGCTCTTAATAAAAAGCACCGCATATAATCCCCCGTGATTATGTGTTTTTGAACGCTAACACCCAGGCCATCCCATGATAACAGTGCAAGGGGGAGGGGAAACATAACTATATAGCTACAAAACGTCTCTTAATATTTGCTCTTGAATTGTGAGAGTCAACCATTGCATTACTCATCTACAGCACCAAGACAAATATTTTTTCATCTATGTACTTCATGCAAATTCTGTAATAGTAATGGAAGGCAAAAAGCAACAGAGATCTGACTAAAGAAATAAGAACATGAAATTAGGAAAAAGTGAAAGCAGGTTATCAGGGAATAATTTTAAATACAGTTACTCAACAGAACCATAACACTTGGAAAAGCTGCTCTGTCAGCATACATAGATGACGAAAGTGAAGGGTGACGTGCACATCCTATTGATGATCATCGGTCTCAGATTTATTGATCCAGCTTACATACTTTTACAGTAGTGTTAATTAAGCTCATACATATTGCAAAAACCCAGCTCATCATTGGTTACAGATTATATGCCAACCCCTCCTTTGTTGCTAATACCTGTGGTTTCTTGTTGAGGCTAATACTTGTTTTCCACATCCTGCTGTTGACTGTTATTGACCAGCCTCAAGGACTCCATTATTTCCACTGTGTTTTTCTCATCATTTAACCAAGGACACAGTGTTATTGTTTTTCTCGTAAGGAAAAAAGCTGAGAACTTACTACTTACAGCTGCTTTTTACTGCTTAACCAGCTGTATATGATCATGGCCTTTTTCTATAAGCCATGTCTGAACAAAGCTCTCCACACTTCCCTTGTTTTCTTTTTGCGCAAGGAGGTTATTCTGCCAAGTTTTTTCTATCATTCTACTGACCATATTTTGAATACAATTAAAAATACAAGGTAAAATAAGCAAAAGCATTAAAAGCACACCTAGTATCCCTATAGCATATGTCACAAGGTTCCGCAGCCACAGTCCAAGTCCCATACTTTTAAGCCATTCATCAATTCCCAGTCCTTCTTCTTCTTTGAGATTGTGAAGTCCCTGCTGCAATTCTTTTATCTTAGCATGAATAGATACAGAGTGATCGGACAAATTCATGCAGCACATCCCTTCAAACTCTTCACACCCGTGCCCTTGTGCTAAAAGCAAAAAATCTATAGCGGCTCTATTTTGCAAAACAGCATGATTAACACTTTGTACATCTGCGGTTAACATATCTAAAATTTGTGATGTCTTGTTTAATTCACCCTTGGCCCAGCACTCCAGTTGCTTTGCTAAGTTCATAGCTTTGTTTTCAGCACCTCCTGGCAAGATAGTTGAAACCACTACTTGCTTCAGCTTACTCCAGAACCGTGGGTCTCCAATCTGACTGCAGTCTAAGTCATGTAGGCTACGCCTCTGTCTGCTTGCATTTTGACTTAGTTGCATTAATATAGATACATTAGGGTGAAATAATGACAATTTTCCCAAATAACAAGGTCCACCCTGTGGCCAGGCTGGTATACCATTCCAGGCTCTGCCCCCACAAATTAAAAATATCCCTGTGGGTAATTTCATTGGTGTCACGATGTTAGTGTCGTTACATTGGCTGCAAAGCTGCTGAGACACTGTGCCCAGACTCAGAGATGAATCTAAGGTAGCCCATGTTCCTCTATGCTTATTCAACTTCTGAAGATCTAAGGGATCAAAACTGAACCATCCACCATTTGAGGTGTTAGTCATACTGGCGTTTGCACTTCCGAAAAGATCCAGTTCCTCTGGAGGAGAGTGCAAAGGAGTATTGAGTGATAAGATTATTAAGCATTGGCAGTAGCCGTCACTTTGACTGGCAGTATACCCTTGTTGCGTGGGTAATCTAATGTTTGTCATATTATGCATGCATAGAGTTTGGTTATTAATCAGACTGCAGAATTCCCGAGGAGACCACACTGGGAGTCCCACCAAGCATGTTTGAAATGGGTTAGTAACTCCTCCAAGGCTAAGACAAAGCGATGATTGGTTAATTTGATTAGCAAGCGTTATCCATATATTATCTCTTGGTTGATTGAAGTGTGTTACCCCTACTACTCCAGCCACCACCGCATTAAGCAATATAACAAAAATAAGCCTCATTTTTGTGTTCTCTTTCTTGCTTTCTTTTTCTTATCAGCCTTTAACTTTACCGCTCCTGACACTTGTAGTCTCCACTCCTGTAGTTCCTTAATGCAGTGATGTAATGCCTTATCAGGACCTCCCTTAACATGTCCTACAACAGAACGCTGTGTTAAGGGCACCAATTTTCTATACCTTGCAGAGGCTATGTATGACCTACTTTGAGCATTAACCCTTTTCAGAATATACTGTACCTCCCACGGATAATAAGCCAAAATTTTCTGTTCGTGAGACTCATAAAGATCTAAAGCTGAAGCTGTATTTAGCCCTGTCTGTCTCCGTAGTTCCCATTCCCAATCATGGCCCCATGTGTGTTCATGGTCACAGGTGTTACACCACAAGCATCAGAGCAACGACTGTTCCACCCAAAAGGTCCTACCACAACCTCCACAATATAGTGCCACCCAAGCGGCACAATTCGGGCTGCGACACTCAAGGCAGTTCTCCCTTGCCGGTCCCCTTATGTGGAAAGATGATAATGATTCAACGGTGTCAATCAGTTTCTTGGCCGTCCGGCAGCGGCGTGTCACGGTCCTATCTACCACTTTCGAGTGTCCCTTCAGCTGCAGCAGTAGTGGTCATAGGATCAGGGGCAGTTTCTTCTCCAGATGTTCCTTGTCCCCTTCCGTGAGGTGGTCCACCAATCGCTGCATCAATAACAGGTTTAGTCCACTTGTCAGGTACCCACAGTGCTGCTGCAGGGGTGGAAATACAGAGATATCCCCTTCCCCAGAACAGGACCTTAGCAGGATCCTTCCACAACCCTGTCTTGGGGTCCCTGTATCTTACCCATATTTCTTTCTTCTGCTCAGTAACCTCTTTTGGCTTATAACGCGGTTCTGCCGGGGGTTGCCCTGCATCCCCAAATACACACAAGTGATTGATCATAAATAAACTTTTTAGCAACCTCGCCTGGGGGTCAGTTACTCCCTCATGTTTGGCTAAATACCTTTTCAAGGTACCATTTGCCCTTTCGATGATGGCTTGCCCTGTCGGGGAGTTTGGGATACCTGTAACATGTTCGATTCCCCAATTTCTTAAAAATCTCCCTATCCTCTGACTGATATAGGCAGAACCATTATCCGTTTTAATTCTTTTTGGTGTACCCATAACTGCAAAGCAACTATACAAATGCCTTTCCACATGTATTGCTCTTTCTCCTGTCTGAGCCGTTGCCCAAATATATTTGCTATAGGTATCAATAGACACATGTACGTATTTTAGCCTGCCAAAACTAGGGACGTGTATGACGTCTATTTGCCATAACTCGTTTGTTTGCAGGCCTCGTGGGTTTACTCCTAGGCCTAAACCACTACCCCCATTATGGTGACTACAAGTTGGACGGGCCCTCACGATGGCTTTTGCTTCTGTGAGTGTTACCTTAAACTCTCTACTTAAGCCTTTTGCATTGAAGCCCCAAACTGCCCATCCGATCAGCATTTTACTACTGCACAAGAACATAACTTTGTTATCAAAATGCTTAGGCAGAGCCACAGACTGAGAATCAACCCTGAGCAGTCCTATCCCATTCCCATCCCATTAGCTACTCACACGACCCCTAACACTAGAGCCGTATCCCATATCACCGGCGGGTGGTCTCATGTTAGGTACAAGGGGATTCGCCCCCATCCACACTCAGGAATTGCTTATGATGCTGTATGGTAGGTTATTCATTAATCCGGAAGCAATCCTGGAATTATTGATAATGCTGTATGATAGGTTATTCATTAATCCAGAAGCAATCCTGGTGGATCCTTCTGTTTGAAGTTTGGTAAGCAGGGCAAACAATAAAGAGAGATAGGGATAAGGGAATTGTCGAGCTAAGCATGATCAGAGCTAATAATGTCAAACTGACCCTAAGAGCCGTGCCAGTGTCAAGCTGACCCTAAGAGCCGTGCCAAGCCATGGGAACCAAGCCAAGTACACCGGGAATTGACCATATTAGGATAAGAGTTCAAAAGTTTAAAGAGGAAGACTCATCAGAAGACCCGCGCCCATGAGGAAGGCATTGAAGGACCACCATGAATAATCCTCAAAATATATGTCTCCGCCCACGCTCCGCCCACACCACGCCTCTTATGAATATGATGTAACCCTGCACCCAAGACTGTATAAAAGCTTGCTTCTGTTATGAGATAGCTAGAAATCCCTTTTGTGATTTCTCCGACGCGTCGTAATAAAATACCTCCTGTCTATGCTGACTTACTTGAGTCTCTTAGGCAGTTATTCTCGCCTTTTGGGGCAAAATTCGGCATCATATCTGGCGACCCAGGTGGGACCAGACAGGAGCGGAGCCTTTGACGTCCTCCGGAGCCGGGTCCGGGGCCGGGACCCTCGGGCGCCCCTGACAGATTTTTGTCAGAAGAGACTCCCCCCCCGGACCAGCGCTCTTCGGTGGACGAGGGGTTTCCTGCATCTCCTGCTCCAATTAAGAGGTATTTTAATTGTTTATTGCATATTGAATTTGGAACAAAGCGCTTTAATTGGGAAACGGGGACTAGACGTAGTCGCCCGACGGGAGCCATAGGGACGCCTTGGCATAATCCCATTTGGTATTGGGGTTTGAGTCCCCATTTGGTATTGGATTTGGTATTGGGGTTTGAGTCCCCATTTGGTATTGGGGTTTGAGTCCCCATTTGGTATTGGTTTTGGTATTGGGGTTTGAGTCCCCATTTGGTATTGGGGTTTGAGTCCCCATTTGGTATTGGTTTTGGTATTGGGGTTTGAGTCCCCATTTGGTATTGGGGTTTGAGTCCCCATTTGGTATCGGGGTTTAAATCCCCATTTGGAATCAGAGTATTTGTTAAAAGAGTGAAAAAAAAAAAAGAAAAAAAAGAAAAAGAAAAAAAAAGGAAAAAGGAAAAAAAAAGGAAGAAAAAAAAAGAAAAAAAAAGAAAAAGAAAAAAAAAGAAAAAGAAAAAGAAGGAAAAAGGAAAAAAAAAGGAAGAAAGAGAAGGAAAAGAAAAAAGGAAAGGAAAAGAGTATTTGTTAAAAGGGTGTATGTTTTTCCTTAATGTTGTTGTTTTGTTTGAATTTTTAAAAGCATTGTTGCTTTGTTTGAATTTTTAAACTACGCCTGGGAACGTATCCAGCCAGGTCCGGGACCTTGTCCAATTTTTCCCTTTCTCTGATAAGGTTTTGAGGAGATACATTTGTGCTACACCTTTGTTTAACTGTTATGTTGTTTGCAAGAATCTCGTAAAGGATTTCGTATTTTGTGTTAACTGTAACCTTTTTGTGTGTAAGAATTTATTGTGATATCATCTGCAAACTGTACCTTGGTTTACAGCTGTTTTACGGGTGTGTAATAGCCCGAAGTTGACCAGTATGGGTACTATAGGTTTGCCAGCGACATCTCGGGGCAAAGCGGTGTACTTTGATAGACCGGAAAGGTAGGACGGTTTGGATTAAAGTGTGTGGGTGTGGATGAGAGTGGATGAGACGCGATTGGAAATTGTGTGTATGAAGTGTTAAAATAAATTGACATACAGTGTTTGCGAGAAAGAGATTAAACCGAAAACGCAGACACAGAAAATAGCCATGGGAGGTCAACAGAGCAAGGACATAAATATGAAAACCCCCTTAGGATGTATCTTAAAGCACTGGAAAGACTTGGGAAAAATTCGGGGGGTGCCCCATTAAAATCAGGGATCGATGAGAAGATAAGCAGCCCTCAGGGACTAGATAGTCCACAGGGGTCGAGAAGCTACATGGATGCTGACAGCCCACCCAGACTAGAAGTCGAAGGGGAGAAAGGCAGTCCGTCAGGAGCGGAGAGCCGAAGGGAGACACGTAGCCTGCCCGAACTCAGTCCATATGAAGATAACCACACACCCAGAAGTGGAGGCATCTGTAGAATGGAAACCAGCACACCAAGGACTGGGGACAAAAGTAACTCACTGGGAAGTGACGTCTCTAAATTGAGATATAGTGAGAAGAATGATGAGACGTGAAAGGGAGGCAGAGAACAGGTCACAGAAACTGAATATAGTAATCCAGATAGAGGATAGGAGAAGTTGAGGAGAAGAAAAAGGAAGACGGGAAGATAGCTCGAGTAGTGGCTGTAGCAGTGGCAGCTCAGAAGACAGGTTACTCGGAACCTGGAACTAGGGGAAGAGGTAGAGGCAACCCAATAGGAGGGAGGGGGAGGTTCCAACCCCACCCAACTAGAGTAGGGCCAAATCAGTGTGCTTACTGCCTAGAAATGGGACACTGGAAGCAAGAATGCCCCCGACTAAGGGAAAGGCTGATGGCCTCTACTACTACCACACATCAGGATAGTGAATGAGGGGGACCGGTGGGCCGTACCCTAGCAGACCCACTGGTTAAAATGGAGCTAGGGGAAGGTAAAAAGGAATTGAACTTTTTGTTTGACACGGGAGCAACCTTTTCGGTTTTAAATCAGGAATTGGTACCTAAAAGTGATGAATTTGTACAAGTTGTGGGAGCAACAGGCCAACCAGAAAAGGCTTACTTTTTGAAACCTATTAAATACAAAATTGGGAAACAAATGGGAATTCACCAGTTCCTGTATTTACCAAATTCGCCAAAACCCTTATTGGGGAGAGACCTATTGGAAAACTTGGGAGCCGTAATAAAGTTCAACAAAGACAAATTGGAATTTCAAGTAAATGAGGAACAACTGATTACAGCTATAAGCCTAACAATCAGTTGTGTGGAACCCAAACCTGAGAGTCAAAAGATCTTTGCTTTTGAGTGGGAGTCTGTAGATAGAGGGAGAAAGACCCAACTCACCTGGACGGTATTACCCCAAGGATGGGCCAATTCCCCCACGATTTTTGGGAACCAGTTAGCCAAAGAATTAGAACAGTGGGAAAGGCCGCTGGGAGATGGTACCCTTTTGCAGTACGTAGACGACCTCCTAATAGCAACGGTGACAGAGGAAGAATGCATTGAATGGACCATTTCCTTGCTAAATTTCCTGGGTTTAAGCGGATATCGAGTCTCTCAACAGAAAGCACAGCTGGTGCAAAAGGAAGTGGTGTACCTGGGATACGAAGTCTCCAGAGGACAGCGATCCCTGGGAGCAGCTAGGAAAGAGGCCATCTGCCAGATGCCTAAACCAGAGACGGTGAGAGATCTGCGAGCCTTTCTGGGAATGACAGGTTGGTGTCGGCTATGGATCTACCAGTACGGAATACTCGCTAAACCATTGTATGACTTGTTGAAGGGATCCAAGAATGTCCTAGTGTGGACTCCCGAAGCAGAAGGGGCCTTCAAGAAGTTAAAGCTGGAACTAATGAGAGCACCAGCCTTAGGTCTCCCAGATGTATCAAAACCATTCTGGCTGTTCTCCCATGAGCGACAAGGGATGGCCCTAGGAGCCCTAGCACAGCAGTTGGGACCACATAAGAGAGCTGTGGCCTACTTCTCCGAGCAGCTAGATGAAGTAAGTAAAGGATGGCCAGGCTGTCTGAGGGCAGTGGCCGCAGTGATAATTAACGTAGAAGAGGCCAGGAAGCTCACGTTGGGTCAAAAGGTGACTGTGCTGGTATCTCACACTGTGTCGGCTGTGCTGGAACAGAAAGGCAATCATTGGTTGTCGCCCTCCAGATTCCTAAAATACCAGGCCATCCTGGCTGAATCAGATGACGTAACTATTCAGGTAACTAACATTGTGAACCCAGCTTCATTTCTAGAAGGAAGAGCCCCAGCAGAATCCATTGAACACGACTGCCTGGAAACAATTGAAGCCGTCTACTCCAGTCGTACGGATCTCAAAGAGGAGCCGTTCGAAGATGCAGACAACTGGTTCTCGGATGGCAGCAGCTTTGTGAAGCAGGGAGTAAGACTGGCTGGCTATGCAATTACTACCACAGAAGAAGTAATTGAGTCAAACCCTTTGCCTGCGGGGACTTCAGCCCAAAAGGCAGAGCTGATAGCTTTGACTCGAGCTCTGGAATTGGCAGAGAACATGCAAATTAATATATGGACAGACTCTAAATATGCCTTTTCCGTTGTGCATGCCCATGGGGCCATCTGGAAAGAAAGAGGACTGTTGACTACACAAGGGAAAACAGTCAAGCATGCAGAGGAGGTTCTACGATTGCTAAAGGCGGTCCAACTCCAGCACAAGTGGCCATAATGCATTGTAAGGGACACCTGAAAGGTAATACTATTCCAGAAATAGGGAACAGGAAGGCAGATACAGAAGCTAATTTGGCTGCCACAAGGGCTAGGGAAGTGAAAGTAATGGCCCTAATACCAGGAGAGCTGGATACCAACATCCAGCCAGAATACCAGGAATCAGATCATAGATGGATTCAAAGGAATAAGGGCAAAATACTAGAAAATGGTTGGGGTAGATTGGAAACGGGACAGCTAGTAATACCAGGAAACGTGATGTGGCAGTTTGTAAAAGCAGAACATGAAAAAGCCCAGTGGGGCTTGGATCCACTCTATCAGTACCTGCAAGCTAGGATAGCAGGGCCAAAATTATTTACCACCATAAAACATGTCACATCCCAGTGTGAGCGATGCCTGAAGAACAACCCGAATACAGGGACTAGGATACACCAGGGAGCAATAAATCGAGGTAAATTCCCAGGTGAAGTATGGCAAATTGATTTTTCTGAACCCCCAAGAAAAGGGGGGTTTCGGTACTTGTTGGTATTAACTGATACATTTTCTGGGTGGCCTGAAGCATTCCCTTGCAGGACAAATAAGGAAAGAGAAGTAACTAAAGTGTTATTGAATGAAATTATTCCGCGATTTGGAGTACCGAAGAGCATTTCTTCGGATAGGGGTACACATTTCTGTGCAAAAGTAGTAAGAGCAATAAGCAAAGCATTACAAATCAAATGGCAATTACACACGCCTTACCGTCCACAGGCCAGTGGGCAAGTAGAAAAGATGAATCATCTTATCAAACAGCAGATTGCCAAAATATGCCAGAAGACTAATTTGCAGTGGTATCAAGCTTTGCCTATTGCTCTGCTGAGGCTAAGAGTCAAACCAAGGTCAAAAGAAAGGTTAAGCCCATTTGAAGTTCTGTATGGTAGACCTTATGCTATACAAGTTGTAAATGGGGACGCTATGGACCAAATTGGTAATCAGTACATTTACGATTATGTAATTACGGTGGGGAAGCAGTTTGATAAGAATGCTACTGTAACGATAGAGCACCAACCTAAACAACTTGATTGCAAATTGCATCCGTTTAATCCCGGTGATTGGGTGTATGTTAAGAATCTTTTAGGAAAACCCCTACAAGAGAAGTGGGAGGGACCCTTCCAAGTGCTGCTGACTACCTTCACCGCGGTTCGGATCAAGGAGCGACCTGCGTGGATCCATTACTCACGGGTCAAGAAAGCTCCGGAGAACAAACAAGAGCAGACATCATGATCCTGACTCCACCTCAAACCCTTACAACTTTGATCATTGGACTCTCGATAAGTATAGCTCTTCCCCAAGACTATGCCCCAATAGACCCATGGTCTTATGCACACCAGTGTATCCACCCAGAGTTGGAAACGAAGGGACCCTATTTCGAGGTTTATGCTCTGCGTAACAATCAGCCATACCCGAGTAAAGTATGGGATCAGTCCTCCATGGTAGCATACAAGGGAGACCAAATCCAAATTGGGTGTCGAGAACTTGACCCGGTAGAAGGGAGAACAAGGCGGCTAGTATTAACAATTAAACCCTTGATGCTAGCCCCTGAACATAACTTAATTACCTTTAGTCCAGTGAAGATGGGCCAGCCCACTGTCTGGACCCAGCAAAAGAGCCCAATCTCATGTCAGTGGAGTGACTTCCGAGAAGATCCACCCGGATCGCAACCCCGAAACTCAGTAATCTATATGGAAGATTCGCTTGGGGAACTACATCCTCGAAACATAACCCTTGACCTCTACCCTCTTCTCTCTCCTGCGGGAAAGATCGTAGTATTTAGTGGTCCTGAGGAAGGGAGGGCACAGTGTGAGATGGCATTTAGATTAGATCAGTCGATGATGTTTACATGCGAAAGGGAATTGAAAACGCTGGAGCGGGGTATTAGCTTCCCTCAGTGGGCTGTCCAATATGAGGTGGCATTATCGGAAGGCATGATCCCATTGTATCCAGATCTAGACTTACCCCAAGAAATCACTCCACTGGTGGAATGTAAAATAGTGCATAACCTGACCTTTATAGGGCCTCAAGTGATAAGAAAATCTAATGAACTAAAATTATTATTAGACCCCACTTATTCTCTGAAGAAGGTGCAGATGAACATCCATACCGATGTTACACATTTGCAGAAGGATTGCCGCCCATTTATACAGCAAAGCCTCAAGGGATAGAATGCATGGCTAGCGACAAGGTCTTATCACAGGAGGGCACAAAGAGATCTTAGTGGGTGGGTCGGCACGGGATTTGGTATATTAAACACGATAGATCAAGAGGTATTAGTGAACAAATTAGCACCGTCACGACGAACATGGGAAAGCTTAAGATGCCCCTCAGTTCATCCATGCTTACATTAGCAGAAACACAATCGCTAGTAGTAAAATTGCTAACCATGGTAGCAAACCATACTGCAGAGGATTTTGTGAAGCTTGTTGATTATACAGGGGAATTTAGCAAAGATATTGCTCTCGCTATCCAATGTCCTCAGACACAACAATGGGTACAATCAGTAGCGGCAGGAATAATAATAAGAGAAGGAACGTCAGGTATATTACCTCAAGAAATAAGGGAAACAATATTAAAGGACAATCACACCACACAATTCGAGAAAGACCACCAAGCCTGGTGGCAATTAGTAAATTTCACTTATGAACCCCAACAAGAACACATTGAAGCCTATGTCCTCACCATTAGTGCGGCAGAGGAAAGAGCTATCTTTCCCATCCTCACTCTAGGGACAATACATCAGGGTGTCATTGTCAAGCCAATAGACCATAATGTCTGGGCTAGTTATGATTACACCAAAAAGAGGTGGCAATCGATTAGCACAGAAGCATGTATTCCTAGGGGACAGTTAGGCTATGTTTGCGAAAACGCCGTGGTAGAAGCAGAAGATTTATGCTTAGATGCCGAGGATAGTGTATGCACCTTTGAAATGCTTCCGCATAATAGAACACAGTCACAAGTCTACTATATAGGGAATGGGTGTGCTTGCGTGAGGACAGCTTGTGACAACGTCATTATAGATGGTTGCCAAGAAGAGACTAACAATACTAGCTTTTGTGTATGCAACTTTACCAAGATAATAGGTTGTGATTTTTATTATACTGTCCCAATAACTACCCAACAGCTAATTAACGCAGATTTTAACCTATATCAAGAGATACCGAAATTACAAATAGGGATGGACGTTGAAATTCTTAAAGCAATGCTCGCACATCCTAAATTGAAGGAATTGGTGCAAAAGGTGAATCAAACGACTAAACGAATGATATGGCAGGTGGAACATAATTCAGAGAAAATAAAGGATGTCCTGACCAAAGTAGAACAAGTAGGTCAGCATCATTGGTGGGATATTTTTACAGGACACTCCCCAACAGCTACACAGGTCTTCAACTACCTGGTGCACCCAATGCTAATAGTAATTGTAGCTCTGCTACTGTTAACTTTTACAAATATTTGCATGTGGTGGAGACTAAGGATTATAATGAAAAGAACTCAAATAGTTTGGGCTATGGTACGAGCGTATCAGCGCCCTACAGGAATAGAATTAGACGAAAGAATTCGTATGTTATAAGAAAAGGGGGGAAATGAAGCCCCAAACTGCCCATCCGATCAGCATTTTACTACTGCACAAGAACATAACTTTGTTATCAAAATGCTTAGGCAGAGCCACAGACTGAAAATCAACCCTGAGCAGTCCTATCCCATTCCCATCCCATTAGCTACTCACGCGACCCCTAACACTAGAGCCATATCCCATATCACCGGCGGGTGGTCTCATGTTAGGTACAAGGGGATTCGCCCCCATCCACACTCAGGAATTGCTTATGATGCTGTATGGTAGGTTATTCATTAATCCGGAAGCAATCCTGGAATTATTGATAATGCTGTATGATAGGTTATTCATTAATCCAGAAGCAATCCTGGTGGATCCTTCTGTTTGAAGTTTGGTAAGCAGGGCAAACAATAAAGAGAGATAGGGATAAGGGAATTGTCGAGCTAAGCATGATCAGAGCTAATAATGTCAAACTGACCCTAAGAGCCGTGCCAGTGTCAAGCTGACCCTAAGAGCCGTGCCAAGCCATGGGAACCAAGCCAAGTACACCGGGAATTGACCATATTAGGATAAGAGTTCAAAAGTTTAAAGAGGAAGACTCATCAGAAGACCCGCGCCCATGAGGAAGGCATCGAAGGACCACCATGAATAATCCTCAAAATATATGTCTCCGCCCACGCTCCGCCCACACCACGCCTCTTATGAATATGATGTAACCCTGCACCCAAGACTGTATAAAAGCTTGCTTCTGTTATGAGATAGCTAGAAATCCCTTTTGTGATTTCTCCGACGCGTCGTAATAAAATACCTCCTGTCTATGCTGACTTACTTGAGTCTCTTAGGCAGTTATTCTCGCCTTTTGGGGCAAAATTCGGCATCAGCATTTTGGTGAAACATTGAGTGAGCTTCTCGTGCCAATTGGTGATTTGACAGGGGTGTGTTTTGGGTTATAGTAACCAATTTATCCGCCCTATCATTCCCTTCTCCTAAACCAACATTTCATTTGTGGCTCCTAACATGAATTACAGCATAAGCGTGTTCCCTTGATCTTGTAGGTTTCTTCAGCTGCATTAACAGTTCATACAGTCTCTGATTTTGTATCTCCTTTATGGAGGCATCTTCAGTTCTTGCTACAACTCCTGCAACATACAAAGAGTCTGTAACAACATTCAATGGTTCCTTAAGCTGTGACATTGCCCATATCACTGCTAACAGTTCCATGGTTTGTAGGCTGTCCACTGCCTCTGCTTGCAGAATGAGATGTTTCCATACTCCCTTTTCTTGCCAAGTCATTGCAGCAGTTCTTGACTTCCTGCCAGCATCTGTGAATGCAGTAATAGCATCTGTTATAGGGAAGTTTTCTTGCTTCGGGCAAGTTATCCAGTCCCAGCCCCCTATCCACTGAACCAGAGCTGGTCGAAGCTTGTCTATTTCAATGGGGCAACATGCACCTAGAAGAGCTTCCTGCAGTTCTTTTGAATTATTCAGGTACCAATCCAAAGTGTCCTTTTTCATTGGCATCCTGATGATAGCTGGTTCCGCCCCAGCCACCTGTAACATCCTTTCTCTGCCTTTCTTCATTAGATCTGCTAACATTTCAACCTTTTGAAAAAGAGTTTTAGTTTGCTGTGATGGAGGGGAAATCCATTCTAGTATCCGTGTCTCCCCCGTTTTCTTTTTAAACTGGGTTAGCGCTCCAAGAAGATATTTTGGACCATTCCAAATGGTCAAGTCTATGGGTAGTTCTGGATCCCTTCGATAAACCTGTCCATGTGTAACACAGTCCAGAATTTGCTGAATGACTGGCTGTTTTTTGTCAGTAATTTGCACTGGGCAGGTTGAGTCAGTTCCTTTCAGTAGCGGGCGCAACTCATTTAGTAGTTTGTTGGGTATTCCCGCTATTTGCTTTAGCCACTGCAAATCACCCAAAAGTTTTTGAGCATCATTTAAAGTTGTCATCTTTGTTTTTAACTCCAGTTTCTGAGGTTTTACGGTTTGCTCCGACATGGACCATCCCAGATATTTCCAGGGGGCTGTTGTTTGAATTTTCTCAGGGGCTATCACTAAAGAATACTGTGCCAGCGTGGTCCTTATTTTCTGGATTTGTTGTTCTGTAAAAGGCATGGGCTGAGCAAACAAGACATCATCCATGTAGTGATATATCACTCTGCTCAACCATTGTTTTCTTAATGGTTGCAATGCTGCATTAACATAAAGCTGACACAAGGTGGGGCTGTTGCGCATTTCCTGTGGAAGTACGGTCCACTCGAACCTTTGATCAGGCCCTTCCCTGTTAATCGCGGGCAATGTAAAGGCAAACCGTCGCATATCTTGTGGATGAAGGGAAATAGTGAAAAAGCAATCCTTCAGGTCAATGATTAGCAGAGGCCAATCCTCTGGAATCATTGCAGGGTTAGGTAATCCAGGTTGTAATGCGCCCATAGGCTCCATTTGATCATTAACAGCATGCAAATCGTGGAGGAACCTGTACTTCCCAGATTTTTTCTTTATTACAAAAATTGGAGTATTCCAGGGACTGGTAGATAACCGCAGATGTCCTTGTTGAAATCGTTCTGATACCAGCTGATGTGCGTGTTGAAGACTTTCCTCTTTTAAAGGCCATTGCTTAACCCATACCGGGGTGTTAACAGTCCAGGTGATGGGAATCAGGAAAGTCCAAGCAATGTCTTTTACTCCAAAGGGTGTTCATTAGTTAAAACCACTCCCAACTGAGCCATAATGTCCCGCCCTATAAGGCATTGCACGGTAGGTGGTAATTGGACTACTGAAAAAATAGCTGTTAGCTGTTTTCCATCTATGCGAACCCGGAGGGGAGGCAAACGGCTAGCCAGGGTAAGGCCTCTGACCCCGGTCACTGTGGTGGCTGCTGGCTGCAAAGGCCAGTGTTGAGGCCAACAGCTAGGGCTAATGATGCTGGAATCTGCCCCAGTGTCCAGCAAACCTGAAAATGACATTTTTTGTCCTTGGAATTCTACTTCCACCCTTTTCTTGGGAATCTCAGAAATGTTTAAAGTCAACAAGATAAGTCCTCCAGTAGATCCAAAACCATTTTCCCCCCTCTCTTGTCCTTTTATAGCCTGTAATCCCTTAGTCATTTGCTCAAGTGGTACCAGCTGAGCAATCCTCTGTCCCTTATTGATTTGGAGTGGGGGAAAAGGGGTATACGCCATCACCATAATTTCTCCTGTATAATCCGCATCAATGACGCCAGGCAAAACAAATAATCCCAACATGGATGCAGATGATCTTCCGAAAAGCAAGGCACCCACTGCTTTATCCTGTATAACAATAGGTCCATGAATCCCTGTTGGGATTTTTTGCGGGTGCGGGGTCATCAACGTAACATCTACTGCGGCTGCCAGGTCCAGGCCAAGGCTCCCTGCTGTGGTGGGTTGGAGGCAGGAGGGGGTGCTGCCGCTGCAGCAACGACTTGTGTCGGGGCACGGTCGCTGCGGTTCGCGCTCCTGGGGAAGTTTCCCGATCTCCGTCTGCAGGCGCCCGTATTGTGGGTGTCCGAGAGGCACTTTTGGCACTAAAGTCCTGTGGCTTGGCATTCCCGGCGCATATGACCCATGCCTCCGCATCGATAACATTTCATGCGGTTCCCTCTACTTGTTGGTGCCAGTGCAGCTGACGCTTGAAGCGGTGCAAGAGCAGCTAACACCTGACATTGAGAGGTCTTTGCCTGTTCTTGTAAGCCTATTCCTAATTGTTTGATTGCATCTACTACAAAGGCTTGCGGTCCTGTTGGCATCAAAGCCATTCTCTCTAATGACTCCTCTATAGTCCAATTGGTACCCAGAGTATTAAGCACGCTCCTAGTAGTAGAATTACAATTTTGGAGAGCACACTGCTTGAGTAATGCCCCCCTCATATAGTCTGGTACCCCGGCCCTTTCGATTGCAGCAGCAGCTTTATCAATAAATGAGTAGAATGATTCTTCTCGCCCTTGCTTAATTCCCATATACACGGGTATCCCCTCCCGGCTCTTTTATCCTTTCTATGGCAAGCCTGACCAATCTCATAGCCTCCCGGCACTTCTCTTGCCCTAGCAAAGCTTGTGCTTTGGTACGAAGAAAAGGTCCCAAGCCCATAAGCTCATTCACAGTTATACCATGGAGAGGATCTCCCTGCTGTCGCTGTACCGCTACACATTCGTAACAAGCCCTTGCCAATGAGCACTGAATAACAACTGCTTATGTTGAGTAAATATCAATTTAGCTATTCCCCGACAATCATTTACCAAGAGAAGACTGGTATCAAAAATATAGTCTAACATTTGTTTGGCTGGCTCACTTTTCACTCCAAATTCACTAACAGTAGACCTCAGCTGAGACAGTAATTTCCAATCAAGGACTGTAATGGTAGCTTGCATGCCCCGTCCCTCCTGTGGATTGAATACAACAGGACAAGCCAGCTTGGTAGCAGTGCTGATAGCCTCATCATCCCCTTTCTCCATGGCTTCTCTTGCAAGCGCAGCCCAAGCCCCCCTGCGCTCCCTCGCAATAGCCTCCGCTAGGTCATTTTCCACCCCAGGGATTGGCTCATTGATTTGCGGGAGCTTATCGGGTGGTCTTGGCCAAGCCTCCTGTTCTTCAGGAGGTGCGGAAGCCTCAGAAGCGCGGTCTATACTTAGTCCTGGCAAAGCCGAGGAGGACGGCGAGGCAGGCAAGAAAACTGTCCTAACTGCAGGGGCGAGGAGAGTACCCGCTTCCTGATTATAATCTTTATTACAGCCATGTGCAGCTGTTGCCTGTTCGGCTGCTTTTTTCTCGGCCTGATGCTTTAACATCTCATTGTGAACCACCCTCCATAATTTACCTAACTTCTTGGCAGTTTTATCATCCTCTAAAGTGGCCTCCTACAATAAATCGCTGAATTTACACCACTCCGTTAACTCGTGAACAGTATGGGGGTTAATAAAAACTCCCTTAGCATAACCATGAGCCAAAAGCCCTGGTAAATCCTTTTGCAAATCTATTCCCCTAACCTGCTGTTTTTGTAAAAAGGCAGTAAATAAATCATATGCTGCTTGCCTCTCCATACCTAAATCGTCAGCGCTGTTGCAGCTCTTCAAGGTCGCGGCAGCATGTATCGGTCAGGCTCGTCTCTACGACACCCGAGGCACGGCGCGTGTCAGCTTCTTTTTTCTCCTTTTTTTTTTTTTTCTTTCTCCGCACTTTTCTGCCGTCCCGGCTGTTTCAGGACCCTGTTGTAGTGTGTTCGTTAAGTTCATTTAATTCCTCCCCCATTTTATGTATCTGCTCCCCCCCATTTTGTGTAAAATGGTTCTGCCCTCCTCAGTTTTCCCGCCACAGCCCTGCCAGTTCTATTGTCAATATTTTAGGTTATATAATTCCTCCTCCCCTTTTTCCCTTATATGTATGCTTTTTCTCCTCCCTGGGCCAAGTCAATCACCCTCCCACTCCACCTAGTATTCCAGAAGCTTCTCTTCTTTGGGGGTTGTGGTTGGCTGTGGTCCCGGGGCCCCTCCCATGCCTTGTACCTATTGGGCTCTCCACTATGTCATTTGTGTTAAGCCCATCACCTCTTCTCCCCCTACTGGTCTTCTGTAAACCCCTCCTGGGTCCACTCCTTCCCTTTATAACCCTGAAGCACCTTTTGTTCTGGGTCATTCGCTGGTATGTCAGGGGGTACCTCCCTGGCTGGCATCATGGGTTTTCCAATAAACCTATTTCGCCCCCAGCGAGTGTCCAGCTCCTTCCTTCTCGTCTTTTAGCAGCGATCCAGTCCGCAACCAGCACAGCCCGAGGCCTTATGACGCTGAGGGGTGCTGGCAGACTATGCAGCTGGGTGTCGGCCTTAACCTCAGCTAGCCGGACTCTGACCTTCTCTGCCCTTGAAGGCCAAATACACTTCGCTGCAGGACCCGACCCGGTTCTTCACTCTTCCGTGGTGTGTCGCCGTATCATGATCGGGGGTCACCATTTGACAAAAGTGAAGGGAGACGTGCACATCCTATTGATGATCATCGGTCTCAGATTTATTGATCCAGCTTACATACTTTTACAGTAGTGTTAATTAAGCTCATACATATTGCAAAAACCCAGCTCATCATTGGTTACAGATTATATGCCAACCCCTCCTTTGTTGCTTATACCTGTGGTTTCTTGTTGAGGCTAATACTTGTTTTCACATCCTGCTGTTGACTGTTATTGACCAGCCTCAAGGACTCCATGTTTTCCACTGTGTTTTTCTCATCATTTAACCAAGGACACAGTGTTATTGTTTTTCTCGTAAGGAAAAAAGCTGAGAACTTACTACTTACAGCTGCTTTTTACTGCTTAACCAGCTGTATATGATCATGGCCTTTTTCTATAAGCCATGTCTGAACAAAGCTCTCCACACATAGACAATGCCATTATTCCAGCTCTCTGAAAATGATTTTATTTTCCTGATCTGTAACCCTTTCTATATAGAGTACTGCTGAGGTTACCCCCAGAAACACTATGGAAATACTGTGCAGTTACTACAGCTTCTATCTTCCAAAAAGTCAAGCCTCTCCCACAGCAAGTCAGAGTGCAGTATTCCCACACAGAATACAGCAGTTACTGAAGTGACAGAAACCACATGTGTGAAATCCTATTCAGTAATCCTGCACTGGAGAGAGCAATTCCTTTTTTTTTATTCTTACAGCTGCCATAGAAAGCACAACCTTCACTTGATCATCTGGCAATTTCAAAGTGTATTTAATCGAAATTTGAGTTTAAAGGCCTTTTTTCTTATCACTTCTTAAATTTCTCCAACCAGAAATTCAACTACATTCAATTGTGCATAGTTTGGAGCTTTTAGTAGTGGGGATGTGTCCTAATTCCGACATGATGGCACAGAGACTGTGTAATGCGGGTTTTGCATAGATAGTCTGTCTCTGCCCCAGCCCAAAGAACATTAAGTCATAACAGCTTAGGATTTTGTTGCATTTGTGAAAAACATGAAATTAGGGTAAAAAACCCAAACCAAACAATCCCATTTACATTGGCTTCCCCTATGTCCCCAGTTAAGGGGAAGATGGGGAACAAGAGACATACAACACAAGTTATGGCTATTTTAAAGCTTCATGGTCTTAAATGAAGTTTATTACAGGCCCCAGTGAAAATATTGAAAATTCACCAGTGCATACACTTCTGCACTTTTGTCCAGGTTGTTGTTATTCTAGAGTAGTTAAGCACCCTTTTTTATTGAAAAGCTGTTTGTTTGTTTTTACAGTATTGCTGTGTTTTACAACAAAATTTAAAACCATTTATGGTATCCATCCAGCAACAAAGTTTCCCCAGAACAAACCAAAAGCATAAATGGATGTTATGAAGGGGGCCTTTTCTATGCCAGCTGTTTAATGAGTAAGAAAAAAAAATCTATCACTTCTGCTTGGTGTTGATCAATTTACTCCATTTTCCAGAAGGCAAATCCTTTGAATACATATCAGAATAATTTCTGAGATTATGAATTTCCAGAGATATAAGCAGCAGCTCTGTGCAATTTCTCTGGGAGTCCTGTGCTGCCCCTTGTTTCAGTCCAGTGAGATGATGTCAGGAGCACTGCCTTTGCTTCTGGTTAATCACTTCTGTCTTGCTCCTGCTGGAGGAGCTAATGTGTGCTGCTCTCGTGATGGCTGGTTCATGTGATGATGCTGCCAGGCACACTGCTTGTTAAGGTTGAGGTGAGACTATCCAAAAACATAGGAGGACAGTACTGCTTGAAACAATGAAGAATGAAGAGATTAACTGCACAAGGGAAATGTATACTCTGAAGAGCGACAAGCACAAAACATTTTACTATCAGAACCTTGTTATCACATGCATAGCAAAAACCAGAGTTCTGCAAACCAGCAAGTAATGAAGCTAAGCTGAGCCATGAGTCCTCTCCCTCATCCTCCCCTTTTTGTTTTTCTTATTAAATAGTTTGCTTGAATATTTATTAGTGGATGAAGGAACACTATCATGTCCACAAAAAAAACCCACCCACAAAAACCTTTAACATTTGGAGAATGTTCACTGCCCATAGGTACCGGGCCCAACTGCCTATTTCAGGTTCCTTTCATCATGAAAGGCAGCAAAATACTTTCTGCTCCTTCAGTGGAGGTTAGAATAATTTCAGCCCCTCAAATAGCAGCAGCTGTACTAATCAACATTTTCATAGTATACACCTGCAACAATATATGCAGATATTGAAGCATTTTATTAGTGATAAATGAGCCCTGATCAAGTCTGATAAAGAAAAATTCTTAAGTTGATTTAAATTTCCTGAAGTGAAAGACAAGCCATTTCAGAGCTGAACATTCTAAGCATTTAGAAACAGAACAAGGTTGCCAGATGCCAAAGAAGGTAATATACCCCATACACATGTTGTTTGACACAATTTATTTTCTCTTACCCTGTGGATTCAAATCTTGGGCATATGTTTGAAACTGAGCCTGAGCTGTTTGAACTGTCCAAAATGGACAGTTCATAGCAGCAAACCTGCTTGCAGTCTTCCGCATGAACAAACTTCTGTTATTCCCGCTTTTGGCAGTTCAGATCTCAAGGTCAGACACAGAGTATTGCAAGATGCAGTAAGTGGAAAGAAAAGGAGGAAGTTCATCCTTCATTTTTAAGACACCAGAAAGTCAACTCTACTCTAAGAGACCTACTACTGTTTTATTCTAGTGACAGAGGTGAAAAAGAGAGTCTGCTTCAGATCCTCTTGTCTTAGTTAGGGAGCTGATATTCTCCCACATTTCAAGGCTGTAGTCTGTCTGCATAGGAATCTAGTTACAGTAAAAATTGTTCTCCCTAATGGTGTAAAGTTTAAATTTCCAGGGAAGGAAAAATACCACCTGGTTCCTTATAACCTACAAAATTTCCATATAATCCAAAGCAAATGGAGTTGAAGTGTTGCATGGATAATTTATTATAAAAGTATTCAGTCATGTGCCCTTCAAATTAATGATGATATTTTCTTTAGAACCTAATCTTCTACTAATATGAAAAAGAACAGAAATACCAATCAGTGTGGTCTATTTACAGAGCTTATCTGGCCTGCAGATAGACAGCATAAACTAAGAGCATGAAGGACATGATCATAGAATCTCACAATGGTTTCGATTGGAAGGGACCTTCAAGACCACCTAGTTCCAAACCCGTGCCATGGGCAAGGACACTTTCCACTAGACCAAGTTGCTCAAAGCCCCATTCAACCTGGCCTTGAACACTTCCAGGGATGGGGCATCCACAGATTCTTTAGGCAACCTATCCCAGTGCCTCACCACCCTGAGTGTATTTAAGTTAGTGCTGTGCAAGTATCTGTTTTGCCTAGAAAGGCAAACTACCAATAAAGACTGAGTTTCCATGCCTGGATTTATCATAGTAAGGCTAAACTCAATCCTCCATTAATGCATTTTCATTACCACCTCTTGTTGGGAAAATGGATTTTCCAGGTCTGTGGGTAGGTCTAAGCAAGTGGACTGCATAAATGTGATAGTTATTTGAGCAGTATGTCACAAAAAACAGACTAGAAAATTAACTGCACAGCAGTTCAGAAACATACCTGTGAATTAACTGGGATTAGGGAAAGAAAATTCAGTCCTAGAAAGAAGGATAATAAATTGATGAGTCTTTCTTTTATGCATACACAACAAATTTAAGGAACTTTTTTTTTGTGGTCATAGAACAGATTTTGCAATTGTTACACAGCTTCTAAATGGAATATACTACTGTGATACCATTCTCAATGACTGCCTCAGACAGCAGCAAAATGTGTTATCTAGTACAAGTATCTTTTCAAGAATGAGGATGACACAATTATGTATTATTCACTGGATATTGCTGGGTGGTTCAATGTGGTTGCCTAGATGGAGGTTGCCATTTGGAGCTGTTCGTTCATAATGCAAGTTTCACTGCATATTGTACCTGACTTGGCCAAACTGGGACATGAAGAGTGCCATCACAATAAAGACGCTGGAATGAAGTAAAGTCACAGCATGCACAAGTCCAAAACCAAGCAGCAGATCTCTTCCTCCACCCATGGGCAGTCAATAAGAAAACATTTTTAATATCATCCCCATTTTGTGTCTAGACAAATAAAAGGGACAAAGAAGAGGAAACTACAAGTAGTTCAAGGTATATCCTCTAAGATCAGTGACAGCTAGCATCCATCTTTTATACCAATAGCATGTAAGCATTTAGGGAAGATGTTTAAAAATATGAAACCAATGAGAAATTATGGCCTTTTTTTGTTTTGTTGTTAAATATTTGCCTTGTGTTTGCTATGTCAACAGAAAAAAAAAAATGGTAAACTTCTTCCCTCTCTCTCCTCTCACCTCCAAATCTGTTCTGGCCAGTGTTATCTCCCCTTTTTCCATCAGAGAAAAAAATTGAAGGAGATTTAAGCTTGGCTGCTTTTACAGAATTGACAGCTTGTTTTGGTCTTGCACATTTCAGAACTTCAGTCAATAGAGATAGACAACAGTTGTAGATTTCTGCTCTCTGAGCTTTCTCTCCTATCCAATTTGGGAAGACAACCAATGTCTTAACAAGGGAGAAGTAGAAGGAGGGAGCAGTAAGGGAAACAAAATGGACAGGGAAACAAAATGGACAGAGAAACAAGGGGAATTATATCCATTTCACTGCCAAACTGGTGCTGAAAGAAGAGGGAAAAAATGGCCAATGTTTCAGGGCAGAAATGAATGCAGGCAATGAAAGGAGGAGAGGGGAAGTACAGGAGGGCAATGTGACACCTATCAGCACAAGTCACCATTTCCTGGGCTCTGGGTTTGTTACAGCCAGCAAAGAGAACCCTCAGAGTCTCTATACACAGTGTTTTTTTTCAAGGAGCCAGGATAGAAAACAATCAGTATCCCCACCTTTTGTCTGATATTTAGCAGCAGTGTTGAAGAATACATCATAGGCATTTAAGGTATGTCTAGGTAAAGAAAGTCAATAGATGTCAGCTTACAGATTGTAGCTCACCTTAACACCTTTTTCATATAGTCTAGACAGAGCACTACTACAATCAGTTAGCAGAATATCTACATCTAGGTTTTGGATGAGTCAGTGCCATCCCACATCTATTAATTTTAAGAAGTAGCTACTCTTCCTCGCATCTACAACACATAACTATCAGATGTTTACACAAAGTCTAACTGAACATAGCAAGAAGTGTTTCTGGTTGCCATTTCAAAGTGCCAATTTGTACCCCGGAAGCAATGTTTGTCACATCCCTGTTGCAAAATGCAATCTGAAACTGGAAAAAAGTCTGTACTGGGCTTGTCTAGACATCACATCAGTGCAATACTGCATATAGTCTTGTTCCATTAAAAACTGTTGATCGATTCTCCAATTTTTACCCACCCCACAAGTTAATAATGCTGTCAAAATACACGTGAAAAATAAGCACCAGCTACCTGGCAAGTCTGATAAATACTGGATATTGGTGGATGATGGAATGGTACTGGGTAGTCTGTTAATGAAGGTGGAATAGCAGCAGCATCAACAGTTGTCATGCTGGGCACTCTGACAGTAGGTGGCTGATACACAAGAACCCTGTTTTTCAAACAACATGGGAAATTACAAACAACCTGGTTGTTAGTTGCAGAAAAAAAATTATGCACCACTGTGCACTTTCATCCACAGGGTCACTATGTTATAATACAACTATAGCATGGCTACTCTCTGTACAGTATTCCAACTCTAATTTCCTCTTTCATAACAGTCTTCATAATAACATGAGCCTATCTTGGCTCTCAACAGCAGCTGTGACATAAGAGCAATTTAGCATTAAAACAAAGTACAGTGCTGGAGTAATTTATAACAGTCTACCATTCAGAGAAAGTAATGTAGTAATTAATCTATCTGTGGAGTACCCTGGAAGGGATGTGCAGGTAGCCAGAGCCAGGAGAGTGCTTGTTTGAATTTCTCTATATAACTGTTCCTCAGTGACAACCTGTCACACCAAGGGCGCAAGTGACCATTATTCAGCCTCTGAAGCACAGATTACACATGGGAGTTAAATATCAAAACCCATCTTTACTCACAGCCTGAGCCCAAGCTAAGTTCAACTCTCCAAGAGCATACAACTAGTTAAAACCCTTTTGCATCCTCACCTGCTGCCCAATTAATTTACAGCACTGTTAAAGATGACACCACAGGCATTCAGGCACCAGCCATATGCATAAAATATTTCATAAACTCCAAGTCAGATGGAAACCCCCAGAATCCCATTCCCAGCTGCTCTGCATTGCTCCCTCCAGCCCACCAGCCATGAGTGTTATACACTCATGTCTTCCTCCCCAGAGACTGCTGCCTTGCTACTTCTGAATTCAAAACCTTGGATTTCAGACCCTTCCTTCTCAACCATCTCTTATAATTCAGCCTACATTATTTCTGCCTATAAGAAGACACCCCACAGTTTTGTCAAAACTAGCATTCAGGCAACATTGTTTAGAGGAGATAAGATATTCCCCAAAAGCCTGGCTTTGACTTGGATTTGAAGAAAGAAAAAGTGCCATATCCATACCCAAACAGCAAGGAAAATACATCACTCACAGAGAGACAAGAAAACTCAGTCCCTCTACAATTACGGTTGCACATAGCCATCTCAAACAAGCACAGGAGCATGGAAGCAAGTCTTGGTGCCTTCTGAAACTTCATTAAGAGATGCATTTGCAGCTATTTTTCATATAAAAATTAAAAACCATGTCTCTTGCAGAGAGACTCCTCCACAATCCTCACAAAAAGCAACAGAATTTCAATATTGCTGCTGAAAGTGGTTGAAGATGACCAACTATTTGCTCACCAAAAATCACACATTCCTGTGAACTAGAGACACAGTACACCTACTCATTACTTCAAGAGTTGACAAAACAGAAGGGGTTTGTTTGTATTACTATTATTTTAGTACAAGACATTAGCCACTACAGTGAGAAACAGAAACACACCTCGTGCAACACTAACAACTCATTATTAAAACCTGATGCTTGGAATCACCCCGTCGAGCAGTGAGCACTGGTGAGCCTAACCAGTGCCCCTCACTCCCTGCAGGTCTCCTGTGCCCTACGGGCCATGAGCAAGAATGTTATGGAAGCCACAAACAGTACCTGCAGCCAAGGTGGGCAGACTGGGACAGACAGGTTACATAACAGTAAAGAACTTGGTTAAGCCTGCCACTGAAGTCAGGCATGACAACAAAGATGGAGCAGTTGACAGAGTACTTGGGAAGTTATTGGTTGTGCTAACCAAGTTGCAGGACTGAAAGATAACCATAGCCAACAACAGTGTCCAAGACATTCCAGAGTGTAATAGAGGAGGAAAAGCTTGTCTTGATTCAAAACAGCAAAGTGCCTCCCTTCCAAGACTGACAGGATGGATGAAAAACACAACATAGCCTCATTTCCTGGGCACCAGAGCAGATTAGATAAAGGGTATAACAGTGAAAAAAAAAAGCCTTAAGATGACAGTAACTTAACAAGAATGCATAAAGCTACTCCACTTGGCATAATCTACTTTCTCAGGAGAATCTTGTCCATTATCTTAATCAACTACCTTTTCTATGAAGAAATGGCCCTGCTAACACATCAACAGCGAGCACAAGCTTTTTGTGATATGTAAAACTATTTAATAGTGTTTTGTCTGTACAAAGGTACTGTATCAATACAACCTTCTGCAAGGAGAGGCCTAGAAATTCTCCTCTGGAAGTGTGGAGCTGGATCCTGAAGAGAGATTAAAAATCCACTTCTCTACAGATCAGTTTATCTGAAACATTACAGAACTACAACTAACTTTTAAATTGACAAACCCTTTGGTTGGGCTTCTTTGTGTTTCAGACATAAATATGCACTTCCTTTTGTGTCCTGGGGTGACATTATGATGTTTGTATCCCCATTCATCTGTTCTGTGCCTTTAAGACCGGCTCTGAAGAGTGGAAGATTTGTTTGGGTTTCTCTTATCAGGGACACAGAGACAGGCAGTACATAGGGCTGTTTTCGCTTCTTGCTTTCAGCTTGCTGCTTTGCTTGCTCTCTTTTTTCTGCTCTTGCTTCTGCTCTGCTTTGGCCTCTGCTTATTAGCTAGTTCTAGCTTAACAGTCCAAATTCCTCCCTGGACTGTTTCTCTTCTCCTTTTCTTCGACCATCTCGAACCTGCTCCGGACTGGGACCTGGGAACACCGAGGATTCGCACCGTTTGGCTGCAGCAGCTGCCCAGCGCCGGAGGGACTGAGAGCAGAGCAACCACCCCCGAAAGAGACTTTCTGATTTTGTCATCTTTCTCAGAGCGGTGTCATCTGGTATTGTTCATTTTGTGTGCTGGGGTGTCGAAGGAAGGGGACCAGGACACCAGCTGGTTCATCACAGGTCCAGTTTATTGAAGAAAGCATCAAACACTTATACAGCAAATAATAAGCTTATGAATATTCTGTAAGCCAAGCGATCTATTGGTTAAACTATACCATCAACTCTTCCTCATTCCTTAGGGGTTACATCTCTATTTTCTCATGTCTCTTTCACTATTTGTTATCATACTACAGCTAGGCCTAAGGACACGCTATCTTGCAGGTGCAGGACTTGGAATTAGCCACGGCCTTTTACTTTTCCAGTCTCTAGTCAGCTAAATTCCCAACATTTCCCATGTTTTTATTTTTTTGGAAAAAGCAAAGTTCTATGGGCTAACTGTGTCACACTCTTTGCAACACAAAAATAGGCAATTCTAACAACTAAACAGTATTCTCAGCTAGCAAGGTTTTTCTCTTACAAGGGATCTAAGCCAGGGAAAAAAACCAAAAAGTCTATCACTATTTATAGGCTATGCTATATGACAAATACAAAAAGGATTCTATGTGCTACAAGGCTCAAACAAAACTCAGGTGTGCTAATACAACTTACAAAAATAAGCTAAAGGAGTAACATGTGCGCAGGTTTCACCTGCGTTAATTGTCTGATAAGTTTGCTTTCTATTCTCAAACAGCAGATATACTTCAAACAGGAACGGCTTTACTCACAAATGCTTCTGATTGTCTCTTTTAACTAAAGTTTCTCTGATGTTCACAACAACACTTTGCACACAAGTCATAAAATAAACGCCTATCATAAAAACATAAATCTATCTAACATCACTTAAACTTAATAGCACTTAGACTTAAAATACTTAAACTTAAAATATTTAAACTTAACAGAACTTAACATCACTTAAACTTATCTTTACTTAAACTTAACAGAAATTAAACTCAACAAAACTTTAACTTAGCAGAACTTAACCTTAACAAACCTTAACAGATTTTTAAAACAACAGAACTTACATGTAAAATCACTTAAATCTAACAAAACCTAACTTTAACAAAACTTAACTGACTTTAAATTCTACATAACTAAAACCTAATATAATTTAAACTTAACAGAATCTAACTTTACTTAAACTTAATACCACTTAAACTTTACAAAAATTAAACTGAACAGCACTGAAACCTAACAGGACATAAACTTAACAAAACTTAACCGTAACAGTATTTAACATTTAATGGAACTTAATAGATAATTTAACTTAAACTACTTAACAACGAATAAAACTTACTATAGAAATAGAATATAGCATTTACTATAACTTACTTACAGGCCTGATTCTAAAATACTAAGCTAAAACAATTTCTTCACATGTTTGCTACAGCATTTTTATACTTGAATGCACTTAAACATAAGGAGTTTGTTTTAGGTATACCCGTGGAAAAATTCTTTGGAATTCAGTGCTTGCTTTTACCTTTACCACGTCCAAGCAAATCTCAAAGAATACAAAAAGCATACTCATTACATCTTACTTATACAATCACTTTAACACATCTTTAACATTTTTAAATTTTTCAAAATACAATTTCAGAGTTCGATGTTCCACCGACTGAGTTATTTGGGCTTCTGATATTTAAAGTCTATGTTAATACAGGTGATTTTGACAGCATAACGGCTGCTAAGCCAAATCGGCCAAAATTTGACCTACGCATTCACTACACTGATTTGTCTTTCACAGTCTCTGCCAGGAAGAACAAAAAGTCTTTTTAACTTAGGCGAGAAACGTCGTGATAGTAAAGCTCCTTGGTGTCGCTTGTTTATTATCACTGGTTTCTTAATTGCAGTAGGGATCTTTTCTTTTGTCGAAAAGAGTCACATTTATTACGGCTGTTAGGTCTAAAACTGAAGCTTTTTGCCGGCCGTGGGGCGGAGGGAGAAACACTGGCGCTGGAAAAGCGCTCTGGTCCCGCGCCGCTTGTGTCGGAGCGGGCGAACCCCCCCCCGCGCTGGGCTCCTTGTTTCGCGAGACTCGCCGGCAGGCTGACTCACTATGTGCGCCGCAGCCAGCGCTGCAGCTGTTGCGGCGCGGGTTGCTCCCCCCGCTCTCCCCACGGCTGCCGCCGCTACTGCCGCTGCTCCCATGCCGAGTTCGGAGCGGCACAGCCCCGCAGCCGCCCCGAGCCGCAGCTGCTGTCTTGCGCTCAGAGACATGCTGAAGCAGTGTATTGTGCACTACCCGCCATGGCTTGCTCAGTTTCTTTGCTGTCCTATCATCTTCTAACACTGCATCCCACAGTATATCCCCAAATTTTCTCCATTCCGAGAGTTCATGGACCGTATGTGGGTTAAGGAAAATCCCCTTAGCGTATCCGTAGGCTAATAACCCTGGTAGGTCCTTTTTTAAATCTATCCCCTTTACTCCTCGCCTTTCTAAATATGTGGCAGATAAATTATGTGCTGCTTGCCTATTCATACCTATTCGTGAGCGTGCTCTTTGCAGCTTTCCAGGCTTCGGCAGACACGTAATGGCTTGAGTCACCGATGTGAACCCCAAGGGTGCTTCAAAATTCTGGCACCGTCCCGGCTGCAAACAGGACCCAGCTGCAACTTCCTCGACCGTGGCACGTCCTCCACCTTTTTCTTTTAGTTCGAGACGAGGGGGTCAACGTTCGAGGTCACCATTTGTCGAAGGAAGGGGACCAGGACACCAGCTGGTTCATCACAGGTCCAGTTTATTGAAGAAAGCATCAAACACTTATACAGCAAATAATAAGCTTATGAATATTCTGTAAGCCAAGCAATCTATTGGTTAAACTATACCATTAACTCTTCCTCATTCCTTAGGGGTTACATCTCTCTTTTCTCATGTCTCTTTCACTATTTGTTATCATACTACAGCTAGGCCCAAGGACACGCTATCTTGCAGGTGCAGGACTTGGAATTAGCCGCAGCCTTGTATTTTCCAGTCTCTAGTCAGCTAAATTCCCAACACTGGGGGGTGCTGGGCCAGTCAAATAAACAGGTTCTTTCCACCTCTCTCTGAGGAATTCTTCCCGAACCAGTTGGGGGGAGGGGCGGTGTGGGTTTGCTTTCCAGAGGGGCCCTCCTTTGCAGATTCTTTAACAAATTTGCCCTAAACCAGGACATTTTGGTAGGAGGATCTTCCTCTTCATCAGAAGAGCTTTCTACTGTCAAGTCAAAAATATCAACTTTCTTCTTGTTCACTTCATTGGTCACTGTCACAGAACAGGGTTTCCTAAAAACACTGGAACCTCAAGAAGATAATAGAACATCACTGTTTTCTAAATGCTATTGACATCAGCAGTTTCTATCTGCAACAGCACCAGATTATCTTTCTGGCCACTACAGAGAATGCTATTGCCAGGAACTGTTTTATAAGTATTCTATGTGTCGAGGGTTGACGCTGGTTGAGGCTGGAATTACAACTGCACCACGAACTTTGCTTTGATTTCTTCTTAAATATATTATCACAGAGGTGTTACCACCATTTCTAATTGGCCCAGCCTTGGCCAGCAGCATGTCCATCTTTGGAGCCATCAGGGATTGGCTCTGCTGGACATGGTGGAAGCTTCTAGCAGCTTCTCACAAAAGCCACCTCTGTGGCCCCCCACTACAAAAAAACAGCCCATGCAAAACCAATACATTCCACCCTTCATCTCTGTGAATCACATATTTAAGAATAAATCAAAACAAAGTGTGTGGTGCAGTTGTAATTGCAGTCAGAGAAGGGCAGGAGTGAAAACATGTGAGAGAAAACTGTGCAGACACCAAAGTCAGTGAAGATAAGGAGGAGGAGGTGCTCCAGGTGCTGGAGCTGAAATTCCTCTGCAGGCCATGGTGCTGACCATGGTGAAGCAGGCTGCCGCCCTGTAGCCCATGGAGGTTCACAGGGGATGCAGAGATCCACCTGTAGCCCATGGAGAAGCCCCATGACAGTGTAAGTGGATGCCTGGGAGGAGGCTGTGATGCTGTGTGAGACCTGTGGAGAGAGGGGCCCCACTCCCAGGCTGGAGCAGCCTGTCCTTGAAGGACTGCATCCCATGGAACAGTGACCCACGCCACAGCAGTTTGGGGAGGACTGTTGCCCATGGGATGGACTCATGTTGCACCAGTTTGCAGAGAGCTGTCTCCCATGGGAGGGACCCCACAGTGGAGCAAGGGAACAACTCCTCTCCCTGAACAGCAGGAGAAGCCTCGGGTGATGAACTGACCATAACACCTATTCCCAGACTCCTTGTGCTACTGAGGTAGGAGGTAGAGCTGAGGAGGGAGGGGTGGGGGAAGGTGTTTTTAAGGGCTTGTTTTACTTCTCATTATTCTGTTCTGATTTTGTCAGCAATAAATTCACCTTATATCTCTAAGTTTAGCCTGTTTTTCCCTGATGGTATTTACTGAGCAATCTCTCCTGGTCCTTATTTCAACTCATGAACCATTTGGTAAATTTTCTCTCCTCTGTCCAGCTGCAGCAGGGGAGTGAGTGAACATCTTTTGTGGGTGCCTGGCATTTGGCCAGTGTCAACCCATTACACTATGTCATGTTGAGAATATTAAAACACAAGTTTTAGTCTTCACTTATCAGTTTAAGGACCTAAAACAAGAACAACCTTTTGCTTTCTTAACTGCTATGATAAAGAGCAAAGACAAAGCCCAAAACCACATACTTTTAGAGACACAACCCTTGCTTTTTAGTTTATAAGGCAAGGAGGTTAGAAGTATTAAGCCCTCCAGTAAACAAACATCAACATTCAAACATTATCCAAGCTGCATCTAAATATCCAAGTTGGTTTGCAATCAGTACCCATATGTACATACTTTCTATTTTGTTGCACTGTGGACTTGAGACTTTCATAGCTTCTTTCTTTGGCCTCATGGGGCACCAGGACCCATCTTCTTGGAATTTGATCTCATCCACATCTGAACATTCATTAAGGATTTCCATAAAGAGCCTGAAAAAGAGGGCTGAGTGGTTTCATTTTTGATTCCAAGTGAAATTTTTATTCTAACTGAAAAGGAGACTGGAAAAGCCAATTATGATCACCTTCCATTCATTGAATGTGCTCTCTCCCTAGTTCCTCTTACCAGAAAGCCTGTAATTATAGACTTTGCAGACATTGACAACTAAAAGAATATCCCAACCTACCCACATTCCACTCCAACATTACTGCAATACATAGATTTCAATACAGAAGCAGAAATAATCATACTTTGAACCAAGTTTGACACTTTGTTATGAGTTAAAAGTTGAATTTTAAAGTTAATAGCCTCAGAGATAACGTCACATAAAAAGGAGTCATCTTTAAATATCAGACTTGGATTTGTTCAGAGGAAATATACTGAGGCTCACGAGTTTGATGATGCAGTTGGGAGATAAACTTATGCCGTTTTTTACATGGTAAGAAAAACTAACAGTCAGTTCCTATCAGTCTAAAGTATTTTGACAAAGAAAATAATATGAAATGGCTAAACCTCAAGTCACAAAAATTGCTATTAAGTACATAATGAAAAATATTAAGTGATTGTGTAATCTGCAAACCCAGTCTCTTACCCATCTAATATTAGGCTCTCATAAGTTGCCTTTTTGTCACAGACAGGGCAGATCCAGGTAGGCTTCTTTTTGTTCATTTGAAGATAAAGAGCAGCATCAAAACATTGCAGGTGTGCACAAGTAACAGCCCGGCATGGGATTGTCAGTCTCATTTTTCCCAGCTGCAGAAGATACATTTAGAGAGAGCCAGAACAGAAGACAGTGAAGTAGGCCTGGATAGCTAACAACTGTCTCTTCTCACCACAGAGGGTGCCCAGGGCTAAGGGCACTGCAAGCAAATCCACCCTATCAAAGCACTTATATTACACTTAAAGGAACAATAAAGCCATCCTCAAAATCTCTACTGAGTTGTCAGAAATATTTCTAATGGACCTGCATCAACATTATTTCCAGGATTTTTAATGAAATACCCACTTTTATAATTTTCTTTTTACCAAATATTTAAAGGGCTTTTCTGAGGTCCAATTACATGTTAGACTCATTTTAATATTTAACTGAACAGACCAGTCACAAACACAAGGCCAGTTTCTACCTGGGAAGAGAAACCCCAAGGCAGTGTTGCCTTGTTACACAATGATCAATTTTTTTTTAATAGTAGCTGACAGTATAAGTAATACCACCAAGATGAGCAAATCCGAAGTTTTATTTACCACTGTATCCTTTAATTATTCTGTCACCCTGCCCAATTACTCTCAACACCTCAATATGAGGTTACTCCTTTTAAAGACCTTACTATACACACACGAGTAGCAATTTGATTCTGACTGTGCTACATCTGAGGCATTCACAGTTCCAAACTGTAGTTCAGTGAATGCTGCTACAATCAGATGCTTGTAGATGCACCCTTCTCCCCACTATTTTATATTATTGAATCAGTATATAAAAAAAGCCAGTGAAATTTCTAAAGTGGGTCTTTTTAAAAGCAGCCCAACTCTGCACTAAAGATAAAAATAGAATTCTGTATCTGTTAATTTCCAGATGTACTTACAGGACACATCAGAGATACCCGCAGACTGGTTATGGCAATCTCACTATCAGGATCTGCAGTTAGTTTTTCTTTAACTATAAAAATAAGAAGTTATACACAGATGTCATTATTTAAAATGCTAATCTTGATACACCAGTACATGTCCTTTATTTCCAGCTACCTAAGAAAATTAAGCATCTAGCAAACTAGTTCATAGCAATGTTATAGATGGGTAATGAGATGATTGGTTCTCACAATTAAGGGATGAATATTGTGTGAATATTAGGAGAAGCTTTATTGATGTATAGTTATGTTATTGTAGTTTAGATGTCCTCTGTTCTCCCCATGGTCCCCTTCCCCCCCCCCCCCCCCACCCATATTGTTGCTGTCAGACAGCCTGGGTTGTCTAAGACAGGTAGAAAGAAGGTATGCACATGTGCCCCTTACATGAGACAGTTGGGAATGGAAAAGCTTGTTTCTGGGGGGGTGCAGCATGACAACACCTGACCCTCCAATCAAGTTACAAGAAAGCAGTCTCCACCAATAAGAAGAGATGACTGAAAGACTCTGGGAGGGGCCAGGGTTGGCTGATGCAACTCCCAAGGGTATAAAAGACTGAGCATCCATCAGTGCTGCTCTTTTTCCTTATTTAGTCCTTGTGTTGTATTTTTGTAAAGGTTTAATAAATGTTTTAAATTTTTTTAAGTGAGCGGTCATTTCTCACAGCAATACCAAACAACAATAGCTTCATTATTTATAAGCAACTGGCAAACACTGTGCATCACAAAGTTGTTTGATGTGCAGCAGGTGCGCAAACAGCCACAATGATTAGTAGAGAAAACTCAACATACTAAGAGAGAAAATAATTATCAGTGACAAGGTGCAATCAGCATCACATGCAAGTGGAGAGAATTTAGAACATCTATGTTATATGTATAGAGATAATTCATGCTATAGAAAATAAGTATATGTATGTATAAAATATTAGTGAAGTTTAAACCTATGCTTGTGTATAAAATGTTAGTAAAGTTAAACATATGCTTGTGAAACGACCCTGTCCAGGAGCAGAAACTATTCACATTCACATTATAACTGGTTCCCGACAACCCCGTTCTCATATGAACAGAGTAGCCCTGAAACCACGGTGCCTGCAATTGTCTTTGTCGGGGCTAGGGGTATTCACATGGTAACCAGTTCCCGGACAGGCTCTGGGATTATACTGGACACGTTATCAATGTAGGAGACAAGCTGGAGCCATCTGAGAGGACTTCATCTGCACCTGAAGATATCATCTGGAATTTCCTGGGTGATGATCAACGCAACATCTCAGGGGCCCAAAATCATACACCTGGATTGATTTGGGAAACTCTGCTACTCAGGAGATGGCATCACCTACTACATGGAATAGCTCTTCCTCTTGGGCACTCAGATATTCATCTGGATTTGGGTACTCTCTTTGTCTGTTTCTACACATGTATGGATCCAACTTTTCATGCCCAAAAAAGAGACAAAGAATTATGGGTCATCTCTGCCTCAGGTGTAATAAACTGTATATAAGCAGTGTTATGAACAAAAATTTGGTTAATATTTTTTTTGTGAGAAAGAGTTTTCAGGACGCAGCCAATCTGTCTCTGCCAGGGTTCTTAGTGCTTTGTTATTGTAAATACCCGGGGTTTTTGAGGCTTATCTCCCTTTTGTATTAGTAAAAGGCCTGGCTGGGGGGGGTGGATGGCCCTTCCCCGAGGCTTTGCTCTCTTACAGCATAGGGAAGACCACCTGAGAGGGTGGGGGGGGGGGGGTTATGCAAAGTGACTTCCAAAGTCCAGAATGCTTTGTGGGACCACGACTCAAAAAGGGAATGAGAAAACCCCAAAAACAACGAGCCAAATAAGAATTGAGATACTAAAGTGATGTCTGGACATGAGGAAACCGATTGCTGAGCCTGCAGAGATGCGGAGTCCCTTCGCCCTGACCATGGGAGTCGTCCCCAGCGCCCAAAACTGAGGG